>NW_006298037.1:73408-80259 GCF_000327345.1 Myotis davidii
CTTTTTTCTTTTTGCTCTTCTGGTTGGGTGTTTTTTGCTTCCTGGTAATTTAAAACTTTGACGTTTGCTGACCACTGCTCTAGTCTACTGTTGAATCTCTGTATATTATTTTTTATTTCAGTCAGTGTATGCTTAATTTCTGACTGGTCCTTTTCCTTTTCCTTTTTCTTTCTTATTTTTGGCATTCTCACTGAGATCCTTAAATGTCTCACTAAGTTCCTTGGAGGTTTCTAGAAGACTCTTGAGTAATCTTATAACTGTGGTTTTGAACTCTATAGCCAATAGTTTGCTTTCTTCCATATCTTTCATTTGTGACATGTTGCTTTGTTCCCGCATTTTGGCTGCTTCCCTGTGTTTGTTTCTATGTATTGGGTAGCTACTAAGTCTTCTTGAGTTGATAGTGTGGCCTTGTGTGGTAGGTATCCTATAGGGCCCAGTGTTTCAGCCTCCCTAATCACCTGAGGTGGATACTCTTGGTGCACCTCTTTGTGGGCTGTGTGCACAGTCTTGTTGTAGTTAAGCCTTGATTGCTGTTGGTATCTCTCGGAGGAATTGACCTCCAGGCCAATTGGCTGTGAGGACCAGCTGTGTCTACAATGGAAGGGCTGCTGCGCAGGAGACGCCATTTTGGGGCAGGACATGCTTCAGTGAGGCTTTGGTGCTCACTGAGTCTGCCCCTTGAGTGTGTCACTTATGGATGTGAAGAGTTGTAATCTGGTATAGCCTCATACTGACCACTGGGTACACTGGCTCTTGGATCTCCAAGGAAGTGCAAAGTCTACCACTGCCTGAGGCAACACAACAGGAGCTAAAGAGAGATCTGAAGATTCCTCCTCTTGTTATCAGGTTTGGAAGTGCCCAGACGAGGCTCAGCTGTGAAGCAAGGCAGGCTGCTGCTGCCACCAGATTTGGGCTTTCTGTTGATAGCTTTGGGGCTCCCTGACCGAGCTGCTGCCCGTTTGGCAGTTTTTAGGCTGAGAGTGGACAGGCCATTGATATGCAAAAGCTGTTGCTCACAGCTTGGGTGGGGTAGTATCTCAGGGAATCACCAGGGCAGAGCAAACAGTAATGGCTGCTAGTCAGCCCTGCACCAGAGATGTCCCAGTGCAGGAACAATGACCACTGTGAGCACCTCTGTCTGAAAGAAAGCCGCCTTTGTGTTCCTGCCCTGATACCAGACAGTCCAGTTTCTCCTCATACGCATCTGGGTCCCCCAGAGTCTCACCTGGAACTGGAGTTCAGAGCAGTGGGAGCTTGTATCTCCCTCCCAATTAAATAAATAGTGCACCCAGGTGCCAGCCCATTCTGTGCCTCCGCACCTCCTACCAGTCTCAATGCACTTTCTTCACCTCTCTGGTTGTAATACTTCCACTCAGCCAGATTTCCCACAGTTCTGGATGATAGTTGTTCTGTCTTTTAGTTGTAATTTTGATGTGGTTGTGAGAGGCAGCAAGTACAGGTATTTACCTATGCCACCATCTTGGTTCTCTCCTGTGATTATTTGTTATGTCCTGAAAACATTTTCATTTGACTCCATTTCTACCATAAAAGTAGTAATATCTCAAATGTATTTAAATTTATGACATTTCATTTAATCTTCATAATAGTCTTATGAGTTAGGAAATACTTTTTCTTATTTCCCATTGAGTAAATTGAGGCTCGAGAATTAATATAAATTGCCTAAAGTTATAGCTAGCCAGTGGTAGATCCAGGGTTTTAATGCAGGTCTTTTGACTCATCTACTAGTTTTACCATACTGTTTCTATTTGCCCATTCAAGGGAAGAAGATTATTTTCTTTGCACATTTGTGTCTTACTTTGAATTCTTGTCCTTGGAGATATAACTCTTCCCAAATACATTGTTGAAAGTGTAGGTTGGCAATTAAGAGTACAGGACCATATTTAATTTTACCTCTACTAATTTTAACTGTTATACACTTGGCAATTAAAACTTTAGAATCTGAGTTTCCTCATCTGTAGAATGGAGACATTATACCTCACTCAAAGGGTTATAATGAAGGCAGAATTAGATAATGGCTGGTAAGTGCTTCACATATTGTTGGCACATAGTGAAGTCTCATTATTCAGGTATTATTACTACTGGATAAATGTGGGAAAGGAACTATAGTAGAAGCAAGATATCCACTGGCATAATAATTGTGGTTATCCAGGCAACAGTTCCCCTTTTAAAAAATATCTTACTTTTAATTGATTTAAGAGAAGGAGAGATGAGAGAGAGAAAATGAGAATCAATGTGATAGAGAAACATTAATTGGTTGCCTTATGTACACTCATTGACTGGGGATTTAACCCACAACCTAGGTATTTGCCCTTATGGGAAATCAAACCCATGACCCTTTGGTGCATGGAATGACTCCAACTAACTGAGCTGCACCAGTCACAGTTCAAGGCCCTTTTGATCAAATTATCCATATGTTCAAATATATTGGATCTTTCTAGCAAACTCTTTAGAGTCTTTTGAAATCTAGCCTAAGTTCCATTCTCCATGAAGTCTTCTCCTATTTCTCTATCCTCTATCAATTTCTCCCTTCTCCACCTGCCTATGAAATTACCATTGTTCATACCATATAACTGCACTTCTAAAATCTTTTGTATAGTATCAGCTAGTAAATAGATCAACTGTTTTTGTCTCCCTAAATTTCATATGTTGAAACCTAATCTCCCATGTAATGGTATTTGGAGATGGAGACTTTGGGAGGTGATTAGGTCATGAGGGTGGAACCCTCGTCAATGGGATTAGTGTCCTTATAAAGAGGCCTCAGAGATATCTCTCTCCACTTCTGCCATGTGAGGACACAGAAAGAAATCTGGCATTTACAACTCTTACCAGAAGGTGACCATGCTAGTACCCTGATCTTGGACTTTCAGTCACTAGAATTGTGATAAATGAATAGGTGTGGTTTATAAGCATCCCAGTCTATAGTACTTTGGTATTGCACCCCAAACTATGACAGCTAGATTGTAAACTTCTTGAGGATGATGGTTTGTTTCCCACAACATTTTAATAAAAATTTCGTAACTTAATTTTTACAATATCCTGTTACACATAATCTACACTAATAAAAGGAAAATATGCTAATTGACCATACCTTCACTATCCCAAGCCATGCCCACCAGCCAGTCAGAATGAATATGCAAATTAACTCAACCAAGATGGCGGCTGGCAGCCATGGAGCTGGAGAACTCTGTGACCAGGGGAGACGGGGAAGGCACTGCGGGATTGGGCGTGCCATTTGCCACCAGGGGAGCGGTTCTAAGCCAGCAGGTGGTTATCTCCCAAGGGGTCCCAGACTGTGAGAGGGCACAGGTTGGGCTGAGGGAATGCCCCCCACCAGTGCACAAATTTTTGTGCCCCGGGCTTCTAGTTATTAATAACGAACTACAGCATTCACTAATGACTGATTACTATAATTATGTTGCATTCATTTCCCTTGGGTGCCTTACACACAGGCGCACCATTTCTGCCCACTAATTCTAGTAGCAAATATTTTAGCAGCCAATTGCCACATCATTAATCTTGGACTCACATGTTTGGTGTGCACAACAGGAAATATTTCAATTTCAGAGAACATGAAAAATAGGTTTATTTCTGTTACGCTTATTTTTTATTATTATGTTTTCTAATCTCTTGTTTTTACTTTTTTTATTGTTTAAAGTATTACATGTCTCCTTTTTTCCCAATTGACCCCCCCTGGCCACACCTACCCCTAGGACAGACTCCCACTGCCCCAGTGTCTGTGTCCATTAGTTATACCAATATGCATGCATATAAATCCTTTGTTTGATCTCTAAACCCCCTCCCCTGCCTTCTCTCTGAGTTTGGACTGTCTGTTCAGTGCTGCCTTATCTCTGGATCAATTGTTGTTCATCAGTTTATGTTGATCATTATATCCCACATATGAGTGAGATCATGTGATATTTATTTTTCTCTAACTGCCTTATTTCACTTAGCATAATGCTCTCCAGTTCTATCCATGCTGTTGCAAATGGTAAGAATTTCTTCTTTTTTACAGCAGCGTAATATTCAATTGTGTAGATGAGCACTTAGGCTGTTTCCAAATCTTAGCTATTATAAATTGTGCTGCTATGAACATAGGGGTGCATATATCCTTTCTGATTGGTGTTTCTTTCTTCGGATATATTCCTAGAAGTGGGATTAATGAGTCAAATGGATGTTTCATTTTGAATTTTTTGAGAAAACACCATAATGTCTTCCACAGTGGCTGCACCAGTCTGCATTCCCACCAGCAATGAAGGAGGTTTCCTTTTCTCCACATCCTCACCAGCACTTGTTGTTTATTTGTGGATGATAGCCATTCCCACAGGTGTGACATGGTACCTCATGGTTGTTTTGATTTGCATCTCTCAGATGATTACTGACTTTAAGCATGTTTTTCATATGTCTCTCAGCCTTCTGTATGTCTGCTTTTGAAAAGTGTTTATTTAGGTCCTTTGCCGATTTTTTTTATTGTATTGTTTATCTTCCTTTTGTTAAGTTGTATGAGTTCCCTGTAGATTTTGGAGATTAAACTCATCTGAAATAGTATTTGCAAATATGTTTTCCCATGCAGTGGGCTTTCTTGTTGTTTTGATGATGGTTTCTTTTTCTGTGCAGAAGCATTTTGTTTTTATGTAGTCTAATTTTTTATTTTCTCCTTAGTTTCCATTCCTCTAGGAGCTGTATCGGTAAAGATATTGCTATGATATACGTCTGATATTTTGAGGCCTATGGAGTCTTCTAAGATTTTTTATGGTTTCCTGTCTTACATTTAAGTCCTTTAACTATTTTGAGTTTGTTTTTGTGCGTGGTGTAAGTTGGTGATCTAGTTTCATTTTTTTTTTTTATGTATCTGACCAAATTTCTCAGCACCAATTATTGAAGAGACTGTCTTGGCTTCATTGTATGTCCTTGTCTCCTTTGTCAAATATTAATTGAGCATAATGACTTGGGTCGATTTCTGGGTTCTCTGTGACTTTGCAATATAGCTTGATACCTTGTATTACGATTCCTCCAACTTTGATTTTTTTTTTTTTTCAGAATTGCTATGGCTATTCAGGGTCTTTTTATTTTTATTCCAGATGAATTTTTGGATAGTTTGTTCTAGGTCTCTAAAATATTCCATTGGTATTTTAATGGGGATTGCATTAAAAATCTATAAATTGCTTTGGGTAGTATGGACATTTTAATGATGTTGATTCTACCAATCCACAAATATGGTATGTTCTTCCATTTGTTTATGTCTTCCTCTATATCTTTTTTCAATGTCCTGTAGATAGATTTATTGGTGTTAATTTTGTGTCCTCATACAATGCTGAATTCATTTATTAAGTCTAGTAGTTTTTTGATGGAGTCCTTGTGGTTTTCTATGTACAGTATCATGTCATCTGAAAATAATGACAGTTTTACTTCTTCTTTTCCAATTTGGATGGCTTTTATTTCTTTTTCTTGCCTGATCACTATGGCTAGCACTTCCAGTACTATATCAAACAGGAGTGGTGAAAGTGGTCATCCCTGTCTTATTCCTGTTTCTAGGGGAAATGAGTTTATATTTTGCCCATTAAGTATGATTTGGCTATTGTTTTGTCATATTTGACTTTTATTATTGAGGTATGAGCCCTCTATTCCCACTTTGTTGAAAGTTTTCACCAGAAAGGGTGTTGGATTTAGTCAAATGTTTTTCCTGCATCGATTGATATGACTATGTAATTTTTGTCTCTCAATTTGTTTATGTGATGTATCACATTCATTGATTTGCGGATATTGTACCATCCTTGAATCCCCAGAATAAATCCCACTTTGTTATGGTGAATGATCTTTCTAATGTAATGCTGGATCCAATTTTCTAGAATTTTGTTGAGGATTTCAGCATCTATGTTCATCAAGGATATTGTCCTATAGTTCTCTTTCATTGTGGTGTCTTTATCTAGTTTTGGAATTAGGGTAATGCTGGCTTCATAGAAAGATCTTTGAAGTGTACCTTACTCTTGAATTTTTTGTAATAGTGTGAGGAGGATAGGTTTTAGTTCTTTGAATGCTTGGTAGAACTCCCCTGTAAATCCAAATGGATTAGGACTTTAGTTTGCTGGAAGATTTTTGATTACCGCTTCAATTTCTTCCATAGTTATCGGCCTATTATGATTTTTTTATTCTTCTTGATTGACTTTTGGAAGCTTGTAGTTTTCTAAGATTATGTCCATTTTTGTCTAGGTTGTCCATTTTGCTGGAATAAACTAGTTCATAGTATTTTTTCATAATCCTTTTTATTTCTGTGGTGTCTATTGTTACTTCACCTCTTTCATTTCTGATTTTGTTTATTTGGGTCCACTTTCTTTGCTTCTTGGTTAGCCTGGCTAGAAGTTCATCAATCTTGTTTATCCTTTCAAAGAAGCAGCTCTTGGTTATATTGATCTTTTGTAATTTTTGTCTCTATTTCATTTATTTCTGCTCTGATCTTTATTATCTTCTTCCTTGTGCTCACTCTGGGCTTTTCTGGTGCTCTCTTTCTAATTCTTTAAGTTGTAGAGTTAGAGACCTTATTACCAGTTTTTTGTTTGTTTTTTTTGTTTATTTTTGATGTAGGCCTGCAATGCTATGAACTCCCTCTCAAGGTTGCTTTCACTGTGTGTAATAGATTTTGGATTGTTGTGTTTTCATTGACATCTCTTGCCATGATGCTTTTTATTTATTCTTTGATCTCTTTGATAACACACTCATTGCTTAATAGCATGCTATTTAGCCTCCAAATGTTTGATTTTTTATTGTTTTTATTGAGTTTTTTTTTACAGAGAGGAAAGGAGAGAGATAGAGAGTTAGAAACATCGATGAGAGAG
>NW_006298037.1:80424-81612 GCF_000327345.1 Myotis davidii
ACATATATATTTACAAGAATTATATCTTATTGATGAATCACTCCCTTTAGTATTATGAAGTGGCCTTCCTTACCTCTTACTATGGCCTTCATTTGAGGTCTAATTTGTCAGATATAAGTATTGCTATCCCAGCTTTTTTTTTTCATTTCCTTTCTCCTGAAAAATTTTTTCCATCCCTTCATCATCAATATGTGTGAGTCCTTTATTCTGAAGTAGGTCTCTTATATACAACAGATATATGGGTCATGTTTTCTTGTCTATTCAGCTACCCTATATCTTTTGATTGGAGCATTTAATCTGTTTACATTTAAGGTTATGTTTGATAGGTTCCTGTTTGTTTCCATTCTTATTCTTTACACCTGTGTACCTTCTTCCCTTCCTATTTCTTCTATTTACAGCAGTCTCTTTAGCATTTCTTGCATTGATGGTTTGGCGGTAATAAACTCCCTGAGCCATTATTTTGTCTAAGGGAAGCTCCTGATTTCACCTTAAATTTTGAATGATAGCCTTGCTGGATATAGTACTGTTGGATTCAGCCCCTTGCTTTGCATCATTTTGTATATTTCATCCCATTCCCTTTTGGCCTGTTGTGTTTGAGTGAGAAATCAGTTGATAGACTATGGGAGATCCTTTATAGGTAACTTTCTGCCTCTCTCTGGCAGCCTTTAAGATTCTTACTTTATCATTGGTGTTTGCCAATCCTATATAATAAAAGAGAAACATGTAAATTGACCATCCCTCCACTATGCTCACCAGCCAATGAGTGAGTATGCAAATTAAGCCAACAATTTGGCCAGTTAATTTGCATACACATGCTCTGGGTGGAGAGCAGAGCAGGAGAGCCAGCAGAGTTGAGCAGCTTGAGGAACTTGGCTCCCAAGCCACTATACGGAGAGCAGAGAGGGAGAGCTGGTGGCTTGGAGGACTTGGCAGAGTAGGAGGCCATGGGACAGAGACACTGCAGGAAGGGAAAACCAAGATCATGGGGAGCACCAGGAATTCTGGGAATCGTAGCTCTGTTGGCAGACGGATCTCCAAGACAATATTGCAAAGTGAGCCTGGAGCAAGTCACTGTTGCAGTGGGGGATGGGAGGGAAAGCAAAGGTGAGAGACATAAGTAAAGTCAGAGTGTTGAGGAAAAGTTAAAAGAAAGATATCCTGCCCTGACCGGTTTGGTTCAATCGATAG
>NW_006298037.1:82043-89527 GCF_000327345.1 Myotis davidii
GGTGGAGTATGGAGGGAAAGCAAAGGTGAGAGACATAAAGAAAATCAGAGTGTCTAGGAAAAATTAAAGGGAAGATATCCTAAAACTTCCAGTAAATCTACACCAATGAAGCAAAGAAAAAAAAGCCTCTATTATTCTGTGAGCAACAAACCAAATTGAGTTGGGGTCTCAGACAATTTGCTCATATAATTGCAAGGACAGACAGAAACTCCTGGATTGGAGAGGGCTCCCCTGAGGGGTCCCAGATTGGAGAGGGTGAAGATGGGGATGAGGGACCCCCACAGCCCCCAGTGCATGAATGTCATGCACCGGGCCTCTAGTTTAATTATATTGTGTGTTGGTGTTGGTCTTTTTGGTTCATCTTATTTAGGACTTCTGTGAGTTTTTTCTTCCCAATATCAGGGAAGTGTTCTATCATTATTTCTTCAACCAGAATTTCTAGTCCTTCCTCCATCTTTTTTTCTTCTGGCACCCCTGTTATTCAGATGTTGTTTCATTTCTTGTTGTCCCAAAGCTCCCTTAAGCTTTCCTGCTTTTTAGGTGTGTTTTTTTCTCTCTGCTGGGGTGTATTTTCCTACCATGTCTTCTAGCTCACTGATGCGGTCCTCAGCTTCTTCTAGTCTACTGTTGATGCTTTCTATTGTTTTCTTTATTGTAGCTATGTCATTCTTCATTTCTTCTTGGGTCTTACTTAAGTTGGTGAATTTCTCATCCAGACGTTTTGAGCGTCCTTATTACCATTACTCTGAGTTATTTCTCTGACAAATTGCTTGCCTCCATTTCATTTAGTTCCTTTTCTGGTGATGGCAACGTCAAGGTTGAGACATCGCAAACCAGTTCAACATTCAATCCCATCAATTAATTTGGACCAAACTGTTTGAATTCCAAAAATAAAATTGGACCGCAAAGGGTATTTGCCTTCTATCCTTTTCAGCGTCCTTATGACCATTGCTCTGAATTGTTTCTCTGACAAATTGCTTGCCTCCATTTCATTTACTTCCTTTTCTGGTGAGTTCTCCTTTTCTTTCATATTGGGGCTGTTTCTTTGTCTTCCTATTTTTACTCCTCTCATGGTGTCTGGTTATATGGCTCACTCTCTACCACATTGACCAAATAGTACAAAATGCAATTCGACAAGACACAACACAAGGAACAAAACACAAATGTATCCATGACATTGATAACCCCAAATAATTGTGACCACCAGAGGAAATAGAATTAGAGGAGAGAAAATAGTGCAAAAGTGATTTTGAGAAAATGGAAAAAAAGATGAGAAAAGAAAAAGAAAAAAATGAGGGGAAAATGAAAGAGAAAAAATATATGCATATGGGGAGAAAACTCCACAAAACCAACAACTAAACCAAAAAATGCAAGCCACAAACCCCCAGAAAAAAAAGAAGGGAGCTGAATCTGAACAGACAGAGCTTATTTGCAGAAGATAAGTTAAAGGAATTGAATAAATTGAGGAATGGCCACAATTAAATATAGAGAAGGTAGAAAGAGAATGAGTGTATGAGAAGAAATGTAAAAAACAAAATACTCAATTAAAAAATAAATAATAACTTTTAAATTATAGTAATTAAAATATATTTATTAAATATATATACATATGTATAACGATGAGAGAGAAGCATTGATCAGCTGCCTCCTGCACACCTCCCACTGGGAATGTGCCTGCAACCCAGGTACATGCCCTTGACCGGAATCGAACCTGGGGCCTTTCAGTCCGCAGGCCGACGCTCTATCCACCAAGCCAAACGAGTTTCGGCCTAATTAAGCTTTCAATAGAAGAAGAGTACAAGCAAGGAGAGGAAAAACAAAAGCATAAAATAAAAAACAAAAACAAAGAAACAATCTAACAACGTATCAAGCAAGCAACAGCAATAAGAAAAAAAAATGGATAGTGAAGAAAGAGAAAAGTGAAGGGTGCATAGACTTGGAGCAGGAGAGAGAAAATTAGATATATGAGTAAGCTGATAAAGACTACTATAATAGTAATGCATCAATAAAGCAGATAAGGAAGATGAATTTTTAGCAAGGAGTAAAAAAAAAAAGAGAGAGAAAAAAACTAAAGCAGGAACAGAAGAGAAACAGGCTGAAAATGGGTGAAATGAGGAAGAATGGGTTGGCATAAAAGAAAAAATGAGATAAATTAATGATAAAATAAAATAAAAATGGAATGTAGAACATTAATCCAAAAACAAAAACAACACAAAAAAAGAAAGGTTAAAAATAATAATAAATAAAAACATTAAAATAAAAGAAAAAATTAGTTTCTTAAATAAAAGATTTAAAAAAAGTGAAATAGTGAAGTTCATTCGCTCCAGCTGAGTATTTAATGTCCCATGGGGGCTGGTCTCAGAACACTCTCCATTGTTCTATCTGCCATGTCTCAGCTTCCTGCGAGATAGTCAACACCGTGTTGAAGCTCCCAGTGATTCAATGCTCTTCTGTGTCAGATGCCACAGACTTGCTTTCAGCCAGGCAGGACCATTCTGCCTGCTTTCAGTTGTATTTACACAAACACCTATTTCTGACATGGCCTCTAGGTGGTGGTGTTTCTGTATTAGTTTTCTCAACCAAATGGCCACTCAACCCAGTCCCCCAAGGGCTCCCTGGGGATATTTCAAATCTTTGTTTCCCTATCAAGCTCAAAGCTGGGTGGGTACTGCTAGGAGGGGACTGGTCTTCAGGAGAAAAATGGCTGTTCAGAGTTGGAGGGATCAGACTGTCCCAGAGGTGGCTTCCTGATCACCTCTCCCTATTTTGTTCCCCAACTTCCACAAAACCACCTTCCCCTGCAGTGCAGCTACAGTGAGTGTTTGTAATTGAAAAGTCCTGGGTTTAGGGAGTAAAAGCAAGGATATTATAAAGACAGAGCAACCGTGCAACTCTCTTCCCCCAGCACTGGGAAGCCCAGTGCAGAACTTCTGGCTGCCTTTCTGGGCATAGCCACCCATGGCTGTGGGCATAGATCTAGAGTCCCCCACTGCCAGCAGCCCTGTGGACACCCTTCCACAGTCAAGCACTACACTTGTCCCCAAGGGACATGGTGTTGGTTCAGCCCAATCCAGTCTGTGCACGTTTCTCCCTCCACCTCAAATCCCTGATCCCACTGGTTTCCCGGCTACCTCTGACCTTTATGTCCATGGATTGTCTCTCCAACTGTGTTTAATTCACCAATTCTGGGTGGATGTTATTCAATTAAGCTGTTTCTTTTATCTGCTCCATGAGAAGTTGCCAGATCCATCTGCCTATTTGGCCACCATTTTGTCTCCCCGAGGACAAACATTTTAGGTGCCTGTGGCCAGGGAGGCTGGAGTCTCAGTGTTCATGGTTTCACAGCCATGGCAGCTGATCCCTGGCTGATATGGCTGTAAGGTCCCAGGTGGAGACTGAGATCTCCCTGGGTGGAGGTGAGGGTGGACTCTCAGTGACAGCTGCTCTCCCCTTTAAGATAGCATGGTCTCTGAGTTACACTTATTAATTTGTGCAGTTATTCAGTGTCTGGTAAGTTAATGTTCAAGAAAAAATATTAATTTTTATTAAAGTGTTCTATTATTTTATGTTAATGACTAGAGGCCTGGTGCACGAATTTGTGCATAAGTGGGGTCCCTCTGCGTGGCTGGCGATCGGGGTTGATCAGGGCCATCTCATCCAGTCCTGATCAGGGCCAATTGGGGCCGGTGGCCAGGGAGGGACCACGGAAGGGACTGCAGGAGGGCTCCATGGCATGTCCAGTCCCCATATCATCCAGTCCCGATCGGCCGGACCCCAGCAGCAAGGTAACCTACTGGTCAGAGCATCTGCCCTCTGGTGGTCAGTGTACATCCTAGTGACTGATTGGTTGACCACTTGGTGAGACACTTAGCATATTAGGGAATATATATATATATATATTTGTAACTCAGCATGCACTTTTCCGTCAGGCCCTGGTCTTGGAGACTTCATGTCCTTTCAAGGCTCTGCTCACCCTCTTCAGCTGCCACACAAAGTAAATTGCATCATGTGCATGGAAACCCTTTGCAGGCTCCATGGGTGTGTCTTTACTTTGCTGCAGTTCCGATTACCCCAACATAAGGAGAGACACCCTCATTATCAGGTAACAGCATTGTGGTAAGAGCCCTGCTTAGCCTATTGCAGTGGTTTTACATAGGCCATGTGTCACCCTAGATGGTTTTGCTCAGTGGTTAGAACTGTGGCCTGTGGACTGAAGGGTCCTGGGTTTGATTCCGGTCAAGGGTGCATTCCTGGGTCTCAATCCCCAGTAGATGGCATGTGGGAGGCAGCTAATTAATGAGTTTCTCCCATCATTGGTATTTCTATCTCTCTCTCCTTCTGCCTTCCTCTCTCTGAAATCAATAAAAATATATTTTTAAAAAATCAAGATCTATATATATATATGCTGTCTATGAGAGACCTATATCAGAATGAAAGATACACAGAAACTAAAAGTGATATATATTAACAAAAATAAAAATAAATAGTCCATGAATCAAACATCGCTGTTCTCCATCCATCCAGTCCCCTCATAACCCTCTTTTGTCTTTGCGCCACCCCCCCCCCCACAACACACACACTCTGCTGGGGTCTGTAAAATGGGGTCAGGATTTGTACTTCAACCAAGGACCACGTTAACGCAGGTTCCTCCTTACCCGCTCATCTCTGTCCCCAGTCCTGTGGGGTCTCTCTCTCCCTCCCCTCCATCTAACTTTGTGGATTCTTCTCTGCACCCTCCTCCTGTGACCTCCTGTCTGCAGCCTCCCCCTTTCTCCTCCGTGGGCAGAGCTCCCCAAAGGCTGTGCAGGGTGGGTCTGAGTGGGGTGGGGCAAGTCTGTGCGGGGTAGGTGAGATGGGGTGGGAGAGGCAGTGCAGGGTGCCCAGGCGGTCCTCGGGGGAGAGCTGGGGTGATGGGTCATGGGGAGGAGGAGGGAAGAATGTGGACAGGTGGACAGGTCCTGTGGGCTGCCCCCACCTAGCAGCTTTTCTATGCCCCTGCACAGCTGTCATCTGCCTCCCACTTCCTTTCAAGTTTTGGACTCGGTTTCTCTGACTCAGCCCTGCCCCCTTCTCTGCTGCATCCTGGGAGCCAGAGGCCACTACTTGGCCTTGAGCAGGTGCGCCTGACCCATTCCTCCCCCCCACCGTAATGGTGCTACCCACTCTCCTGGAGTAGTTACTGAAACTTAACAATAGCTTCAAGCCTAAAAATTTGTACTATTATGCTCTTTAACCAGCAAGAGTTGAGTCACTCAAAGGCAGAAAAGAGAGGATAAAACATGGTCTTTTGTATTTCTCCACTTTCCCACCCCCAAATCTGTATAGTTGCTATGGCATGCCACAGGCTGCAGAGGACTGCACAGTCCACAGCTTTTGGATCACGTGTAGCAGCCTTCCACGCCACCTGGCCCCTCGTGGCTTCCACCTCAGCCCCAAACCCTGGGAGCTTCCTGATGGCTCTCACCTCACTCCTCACTTTCCAGTCCAGCCCACCAGCACCTGCAGCAAGCTAACCTACCGGTCAGAGCGTCTGCCCCCTGGTTGTCAGTGCACATCATAGCAACAGGTCAAGTGGTCAAACTCCCAGCCAAACTCCTGGTCGAGGGGATAATTTGAATATTAGGCTTTTATTAAATAGGATTACTCATTTATTTCAGTCCTTTGTATTCAGCATGTCTCTATCAAAATAAATCTACGTTTCTATGAAAATTGAAGCTTTTGTTTTTTTTGTGGCCCACATAAACTAAACCTTGTTTATTTGGCCCATGTTAGCCTTTGAGTTTGACATGCTTGGCATAGAGGATTGTGCATGGAAGAGCCAGTCCTAGAAGAGTTGTACAAAATTTTGTCTGCTATTCATTAGCTAGACATGACTACTATTAACTATTAACTTCAAGGGGTTGGTTGAGAAATGTAGTCTAGTTGGATGCCAGGGAAGAGGAGAAAATTCACAGTGATGAAGTAATCTCTGCCACAGACAGTAATTATCATTTGGGGATACTTCATCTGTGCCAGATTCTGTGCTAAGTGCGTTTATATGCATTATCTTTTTAAGCCTTGCAACCCTAATGAGGTGGACACTATTTTAGCCCTGTTTTGAGATGAGGAACCTGAGCTTTAAATCATTTAATAAGTGAATTCTAAAGCTACTCTTTGAATTGGGTCTTTCTGACCACAGGGCTGGACCTCTTAATCTCTATAATTTTGTAACTGTTCTATGTGATTTTTCTATGTTGGAATGTATTCTACTGGATTCTAACCTAATGGAAATAGGTCATTTAGTGAAAGGCTTTTTTTTTTTTTTTTTTTTTTTTCTTTGAGTGTTTATATCATGTTATAGCTGGCCAACTTCCCAGTCATATTTCAGCTCTCCACAGGTGAGCTGTCAAAAAATGGCCGTAGATGAAATATACTGCTTCAAGCAGATATTTATCCACAGTTTCTCTTGGAATGTTGTCCACACAGGGTATATGAAGTGTTTATGAACCTAGGGAATGATGATTGGAAATGAGGTTGGAAATCTCACCAGCTACCTCTCTGATGAGGTTTCCAGTTTCTTTTGAGTCACAAAGGACACTGATCTAACTGCACTCTTGTGGTTTTGGGAAAGTTCTGCTTTGGGTCTTGGCCATCATCAGAAGGGCTGGGAAGTGAAGCATTCAGGGATGCAAATTAGCACTGCTCTTTTGCCAAGGCTATAAAGAAGCCAGGCTGCCTGAGGTCAGTAGCCTAATACACTGAAGGCAACTGGCCTTTCAGGTGCGTGGTTTCCAGAGGAGTGTGTACCTGGAGAGAGCAGAAACCTGGTTAACTCTGTGAGGAGAGGATTATGACAAACTTGAATTTTATAGCAAGTAACCAAAGATGGTGGCCTGACTGAGAGGGTTAGAAGTCTACTTAGGGTTAACCAATATTGGGAGAAAAATATATAAAACTAAAAGATTTAGAATTTGAAGTGCTTGCTTTTCAATATGTTATTCTGGTGTCTTATAAAAATACTTTTTCCCAACATAGTTTCACTCAGTCTGACTTTAAATTCTAAGAAGAAAAACTACTCTTTCAATTAGTTCTTGTAGCATGGGCATAATATGAAATTTACGACATTCTTTCATGCCCCCTTCCTCTCCTCAAACTAGAAATGGAAATTTTGTGGATTTGTTTTCTATTATTTATTTATTTAGTCTAAAGTTTTACATATGTCTCCTTTTCCCCCAATTAACCCACCAACCCAGCCATTTCCACCCCAGGCATACCCCCACCACCCCAGTGTCTGTGTCCATTGATTATGCTAATATGCATGCATACAAGTACCTTTGATTGCTCTCTAACCTCCCCTCCCTCCCCTGCCATTTGTCCCTGGATCTATTTTTGTTCAAATTATGTTGATCAGTATATCCCACATATGAGTGAGATCATGTGATACTTCTCTTTCCCCGACTGGCTTATTTCGCTTAGCATAATGCTCTCCAGTTCCATCCATGCTG
>NW_006298037.1:90813-92802 GCF_000327345.1 Myotis davidii
TCTCCTTAGTTTCCATTGCCCTAGGAGCTGTGTATGTAAAGATATTGCTATGACATATAACTGCTATTTTGCTGCCTATGGAGTCTTGTAGGATTTTATGGTTTCCTGTCTTACATTCAAGTCCTTTAACCATTTTGAGTTTGTTTTTGTGTATGGTGTAAGTTGGTGATCTAGTTTTTTTTATTTTTTACATATATATTTTCATGTATCTGTCCAAATTCCAAGCACCATTTATTGAAAGGACTTTCTTGACTCCATTGTATGCTCTTGCCTCCTTTGTCAAATATTAATTGAGAATAATGGCTTGGGATGATTTCTGGGATTCTGTTTTCTGTTCCATTGGTCTATATGTCTAGTCTTGTGCCAGTAACAGAAAGTGTTGAGAACTGTAGCTTGGTAATATAGATTGATGTCTGGTAATGTGATCCCTCCAACTTTGTTCTTCTTTCTCAGGATTGCTGTGGCTATTTGTAGTCTTTTCTTATTTCAGATGAATTTTTTGAGAGTTTGTTCAAGATCTTTGAAATATGCCATTGGTATTTTAATGGGGATTGCACTGAATCTGTAGATTGTTTTGGGTAGTATGGACATTTTAATGATGTTGATTCTACCAATCCATGAACATGGTATGTTCTTCCATTTGTTTATGTCTTCCTCTACCTCTTTTTTCAATGTCCTGAAGTTTTCTGAGTACAGATCCTCTACGTCCCTAGTCAAGTTTATTCCTAGGTATCTTAATTATTTTTGTGCAATGGTAAATGAGACTGTTTGTTTTCTTTTCATGTTCTGTGAATTCACTATTTGTGTATAAAAAGGCCATAGATTTCTGGGGGTTAATTTTTTGTCCTGCTACATTGCAAAATTCATTTTTTAGGTCTACTAATTTTTTGATGGAGTCTTTGGGGTTTTCTATGTACAGTATCATTTCATCTGCAAATAAGGACAGTTGTGCTTCTTCTTTTCCAATTTGGATAACTTTTATTTCTTCTTCTTATCTTATCGTTATGGCTAGCACTTCCAGTGCTATATGAAACAAGAGTGGTGAGAGTGTGTATCCCTGTCTTGTTCCTGTTTTTAGGGGAAATGAGTTTATATTTTGCCTATTGAGTATGATGTTGGCTGTAGTTTTGTCATATGGCTTTTATTATGTTGAGATATTATTCTTCTATTCCCACTATGCTGAGAGTTTTTTATCTAGAAAGGGTGTTGGATTTTGTCAAATGCTTTTTCTGCATCGATTGATATGACTATGTCATTTTTGTCTTTTAGTTTGTTTATGTGATGTATCGCATTTATTGATTTGTGAATATTGTACCATTCTTGCATCCCTGGAATAAATCCCACTTGGTCATGGTGTATGATCTTTCTAATGTAAGGCTGAATCTGATTTGCTAGAATTATGTTGACGATTTTAGCATCTATGTATGTTCATCAAGGATATTGGCTGGTAGTTCTCTTTTTTGTGGTGTCTTTATCTGGTTTTGGGATTAGGGTTAGAAAGAGCTTGGAACTGTGACTTCCTCTTGAGTTTTTTGGAATAGTCTGAGGAGGATAGGTTTTAGTTCTTCTTTGAATGCTTGGTAGAACTCCCTGTGAAGCCATCGCACCAGGGCTTTTGTTTGTTGGAAGATTTTTTTATCGCTGCTTCAAATTCTTTGGTATTTATGGGCCTATTCAGGTTTTTTATTCTTCCTGATTAAGATTTGGGCACATGAATTTTTCTAAGAATATGTCCATTTCAGCTAGGTTGTCCATTTTGTTGGAATAGAGTTGTTCATAGTATTTTTTCATAATAGTTTGTATTTCAGTGGGATGGATTGTTACTTCATCTCTTTCATTGCTGATTTTTTTTATGTGGGTCCTTTCTCTTTGCTTCTTGGTGATTCTGGCTAGAGGTTCATCAATCTTCTTTATCCTTTCAACAAACCAGCTCTTGTTTCAGTGATCTTTTGTAC
Organism: Myotis davidii; assembly: GCF_000327345.1. NCBI lineage: Eukaryota > Metazoa > Chordata > Mammalia > Chiroptera > Vespertilionidae > Myotis > Myotis davidii. The sequence goes on from NW_006298037.1 coordinate 92,769, forward strand.
TTTTTTTCCCTCTGTGTCATTTATCTCTGCTCTG
>NW_006298037.1:92952-94933 GCF_000327345.1 Myotis davidii
GGTAGGCCTGTAGAGCTATGAACTTCACTCTCAAGACTGCTTTCACTGTGTCCCATAGATTTTGGATTGTTGTGTTTTCATTTTCACCTCTTGCCATGATGCTTTTTATTTCTGCTTTAATCTCTTTGGTAACCCACTCATTGCTTATTAGCATGCTATTTAGGCTCTAGATATTTGATTTTTTAATTGTTCTTATTGTAGTTGATTTCTAGTTTTATGCCATTGTGAGCTGAGAAAATGCTTGATATGATTTCTATCTTCTTCAATTTGAAGATACTTTGCCTGTGTCACAATATATGGTCTATCTTTCAAAATGACCCATGTGCACTTGCGAAGAATGTATATTCTGTGGCTTTGGAGTTAAATGTTCTGAAGATGTCAATTAATTCCATCTGATCTAGTGAGTCATTTAGGATTGATGTTTCTTTGCTGATATTTTGTTTAGAGGCTATGATCAGTGGTGTTAGTGGGGTATTAAAGTTCCCTACTATGACTGTATTGCTTTCAATCTCTCCCTTGATATCCTTCAGAAGTTTTTTGTTGTTGTTGTTCTTGTTTTTTTTTTTTTTATGTATTGGGTGCTCCTGTATTGGGTGCATATATGTTTACCAGAGTTATATCTTTTTGTTGAATTGCTCCCTTTAGTATTATGAAGTATCCTTCCTTATCTTTTGTTATGGCCTTAACTTTGAGGTCTAATTCGTCAGATGTAAGTATTTGCTAGCCCAACTTTTCTTTTCATTTCCATTCACCTGACAAACCTTTTTCCACCCCTTCACCATCAGTCTGTGTGAGTCTGTTGTCCTGAGGTGGATTTCCAGCAGACAACAGATATATGGGTCATGTTTTCTTATTCACTTAGCTACCCTTTTTCTTTTGATTGGGGTATTTAATCCATTTACATTTAAAATTATTGATAGGTACTTGTTTGTTGCCATTTTTATTCTTTATGCCTGTGTTCCTTTTCCCCTTCATATTTCTTCTTTTTACATCAGAGCCTTTAGCATTTCTTGCATTGCTGGTTTGGTGGTAACAAACTCCCTTAGTCCTTTTTTGTCTGTGAAGCTTTTTTTGTCTGATTTCACCCTCAGTTTTGATTGATAGCCTTGCTGGGTAAAGCATTCTTGGATTCAGACCCTTGCATGGCTTTGTATATTTCATTCCATTCCCTTCTGGCCTGATGTGTTTCTGTTAAGAAATCAGTCGCTAGTCTGATAGGGGATCTTTGTAGGTAACTTTCTGTGTCTCTCTGGCAGCCTTTAAGATTCTTACTTTGTTGTTAGTGTTTGCCAATTTAATTACATTGTGTCTTAGTGTCTGTCTTTTGGGGTTCATATGTGAGCTTCTTGGACTTGTGTGAGTTTTTCTTCCCTATATCAGGGAAGTTTTCTGTCATTATTTCTTCAAACAGGTTTTCTATTCACTATTCAGTTTCCTCTCCTTTTGGCACCCCTATTATGCAGATGTTGTTTCATTTAGTGTTGTCCCAAAGTTCCCTTAGGCTCTCCTCCTGTTTTTTTTATTTTTATTTTTTTCTAGATGCTGCTCTGCTTGGATATATTTTCCTACCTTGTCTTCTAGCTCACTGATGTGGTCCTCTACTTCTTCTAGTCTATGGCTGATGCTTTCTATTGAGTTTTTATTGCAGCTATTGCCATCCTTTATTTCTTATTGGTTTTTCTTCATTTCCTCTTGGTTCTTACACATGTTGTTGAATTTGTCTTCCATCCTTTTCAGTGACCTTATGACCACTGCTTGGAATTCTTTCTCTGACACATCACTTACCTCCATTTTGGTTACTTCCTTTTCTTTTTTATGCGGGCTGTTTCTTTGTCTCCCCAGGATGGCTCCTCTCTGGATGTCTGGTTATGTAGCTCTCTTTCCTGTGTTGACTTTCCCTAGGCCAGTGGTTCTCAACCCTGGCTGCACATTAGAATCACCTGGGAATCTTTTTAAAATCCTGATTCCTGGGCCCCGTCAT
>NW_006298037.1:94943-101913 GCF_000327345.1 Myotis davidii
TCTTTGGTCCCTTGAGTGTGGCTCTTCCTAAGCCTTAGGAGTACACTAATTAAGTTAATAACAATGTACCTACCTATATAGTTTAAGTTTAAAAAATTTGGCTCTCAAAAGAAATTTCAATCGTTGTACTGTTGATATTTGGCTCTGTTGACTAATGAGTTTACCGACCACTGCCCTAGGTGATATCTAACCTTTCTGTCCACAGACTGCCTCAACAGCTGTATTTAATTTGCCAACTCTGGGTGGATGTAATCGATGTTATCGATTCAGCTGTTCCTTCTATCTGCTCTTTGAGAAGGCGCAGGGCTCTTCTGCATATCTGTGCCCCATTTTCTCCTCCTGGAAAGACTTTCTATTTGTCTGTGGTCAGAGAGGCTGGAGTCTTGGTGTTCCTGGATTCAAGGCTGAGGTTGCTTGTCCCTGGGGGTTGTGGTTGTAGGGTCCTGGGAGGTATCTGAGGTCTCCCCAGTTGAAGGTAAGGCTGGGCTTCAGATCACCACCACTCTCCCTTTCAAGATGGTGTGGTCTCTGCAGCAGAGCCGGCCACTCCTGGAGAGATTTCAGCAGCAGTAGAGGCTGCTGGGCCAGGGGAGCACTGTTTGGTAGTCTCCAACACTTCCTTGGAATATAACTGTCCCTCACTCACAAATATATACACTCCTGCCACATCCATGCACTCTCCTTTCATTCTCTCACTCACACACTATCTTGCAGCCTGCTTTCCTGTTGATAGCCATCTTGGATCCTGAAATTTTGTGTTTGATGTTTAAAATAAGGAAACCAATTTCTAATGTAAATTTGCATGGTGGTTCCTCAACACACAGACAGTAGAGGTGGCTGTCTATTCTAATACCAGGGCATAAAAGGGGGCACATCAAATTCTGGTGCTGTACCAATCACTTCATTTGAAAGACATTCAGGCCTTTTGATACAACTATTTACTAAGAAAAAGTTTGTGATTAGTCAGTGGGTGTCAGAAAGGAGGTATCAGGCACTTGCTAAAATATGGACACACAGAGAAGCAAAAGACATGATTATAACCTCAGGGAATCTCAAAATCTACTGGGCTATTACAGTATGATAAAGGCTAGGATGAGTGCAAGCTGGCAACAAAGGGAGTTATCCTTAGGTATTAAAGACCAAGGCTATTGAAAGGACTAATACCAGGGCAACTAATTGTAGTGAGTTTTATAAAGCTGAGCCCCAAACCTCAACCTCTCCACCAATTCTCAAATAAACTCATGAAAACTTTATTTTGTAAAATAAATTTCTTCTCTCTAATCTTTACCAAAAAAGTACTTCATTCTTTTCATAAATTATTGTTAGATAAGTATTATGAGCCAGATACTTTGCAAGAGCTATAAAGATAATTATCTGTGATATTAATAGGGATGGGAGGTAGAGAACAAGTGGAAAAACAATGTGGCAAGTGGGATGCTGGGGGTATGCACAGGTTATTATGGGAGCACAGATGAGAGGTACCTAATTTAGCCTGGGGAGAGGGGTGGGAATGTGGTTAGTCACCAAAGGCTTTTCAGAGGTGTGAGCCTGAGCAGAAGCTAAAGGAATAAGTAGGAGTTAGCCAGGAGAAAGAAAGGACACAGCTGACGGGTTGCAGAGGGCATCCCAGGTAAAGAGAATAGTACAAATTTGAAGGTAAAACTTTAGTACAATACTGAAAATACTTCAATGGTTCCATTTTGTCAAATGGATTTTAAATTATTATACACTGAGTGGCCAGATTATTATGACCACCCTGTTAGTGCTTCGTTGGGCCACCATTTGCCTTCAGTACTGTGGCAGTTCTTCTTGGCATTGACTCCATGAGATGCTGAAAGGTGATGTGAGGAATCTGACACCATGCCTGATAAGTAGCACTGTCCAGTCCTGTGAGATTTGATGGTTGTGGAACCAGCTGCCTGATGGCTCTTTTAATTTCTTCCCACAAATGCTCAATTGGATTGAGATCTGGTGATTGTGGGGGCAACCTAAGCAAGGTAAAGTCTCCCTCATGTTCTTGAAACCACTCCTGCACAATACGAGCACCGTGGCACGGCGCATTGTCTTGTTGGAAGAAGCCATCTCCATTGGGATACACCATCAACATGATAGGATGAACTTGATTGGCAATGATACTTAGGTATGTTGTGCTCTTCAGATATTGTTCCACACGAATTGAAGGGCCCAAATCAATGCATGCTTTCAGGCTCTTTCTGCCAAATTCTCACTCTGTCATCTGCATGATGCAACTGGAAACGTGATTCATCGGACCACATGACTTTTTTTTCCAATGCTCGACTGTCCAATCCTTGTGTTCCTGTGCAAATTGGGGACGTTTTATCTTGGTAACTGCAGACAGCAAAGGTGTTAGAACAGGCCTTTGGCTTCCATATCCCATATGATGCAGTGTACAGCTAATTTGCCTACAAATGTCAGGTGGTCATAATCTGGCCACTCAGTGTATATTTCTGATTATAACACTGATCCTTTGTACACAATTTAGGAATTACAGAAAAGCTCCAAGAAAAAAAGTAGAAATCACCTTGAATCCCTTCACTTAGAAACCACCATCATTAATATTTGGTAAATTCTTTTATTCCACATAACATAGGATTAATTTAAATGAATCCCTATAGGTGTTTTACACTTGTTCACAAATATAAATATTGCTGTAACTAATGCCTTTCATAGACACAATAGCTTAAGGGCTAAGAGCAGGGACTGCTTGGGTTTGAATCCAGGTTTTGTTATCCCTGGACTAATTATTTAACTTCCATGTGCCTCCATGTCCTCGTATGTAAACTGGGTATGAAATATTACCAATCTCAGGAAGTAGTGAGAATTAAATGAGTTAATGCATGTAAATTTCTTAGAACAGGGCCTGAAATATAGTGAGCACTCATAAACTATTTGCTATTATTGTTAATTTTTGTATAAGGGTTGGAAAAAGTAGTTGAAGGTTGTGAGTATGCAAAACACTCACATGCTATTTCTGCCAAATTCTCACTCTGCCATCTGCATGATGCAACTTGAAACATGATTCATCAGACCACATGACTTGTATTGTTATTTATATATTATTTATGATTGTATTTATTATTATTTTATTATCCTAGTTTTTCCCACCCCTGTATATTTCTGATCATCTCCTGAGGCTAAAGTGTTGGAAGTTGAATGGTAGGATTGAGGAGCATATGTATTTTATGATGTTTAGTGCATATTGCCAAATTGCTAACAGAAAAGGCAAACCAATTTATTACCTTACTAGTAGTGCAGGGCAGTGCCTTTTGTCTGAAAATATCTTCCCACTTTTCCTGCATCTCTGTTCAAAGGCTTCATGGGACAAGGATCATGTCTAATTCACCATTGTATCTTTATTACATAATGCGTGCTTGATAGGTAATAGTTGCTTACTAAATATTTGTGAAATTAATGACACGTCAACTCTGGATATTTTCATTTTAAAAGTATGGCTTATTTTTAAGCAAATATTTTCTCTGTCTTTATTGTTTACTTTTAAATGTTGATTATGGCATTGCTTTAATTTGAACTTTTTGATTAGTAATGAGACAAAAAGATATTTTCCTCATGTTGATTGGCAATTTCTATTTCTTCTTTTGTGTATCTTCTGCAGTGTAAAATGACAACTTCAACTCTGCTTCCTGCTTCTAGACTATTAGATAATTCAAAGAGAGTTCTAAATTCTCTCTTGTTTTCAAATTAATTTCAGAGAAAGGAAGGGAGAGGGAGAGGGAGATAGAAACATCAACGATGAGAGAGAATCATTGATCAACTGCCTTCTGCATGCCTCCTACTGGGGATTGAGTCAGCAACTGCAGCATGTGTCCTGACCAGGAATCAAACCGATGACCTCTTGGTGCATAGGTCAATGCTCAACCACTGAACCACACTAGCTGGGCAATATTGCAGAATTTTATATTTAGGAGGTATATTTAAGATTATTTAATGCAGCTACCTTATTTCACAAATGAGGAATTCAGACTTCAGCAGTCAGGCTGGTAGTGGCAAAGCCAGGAACAGAACCTAGGGCTCCTGACTCCACAATATCAGCATAAAAGAGATGGTAATAAATAATTATCATATCATGCATTTACATCCATAAGAGCATTTAACACATATCCTTGACACAGAATTCTCTTGAAATTTGCTTCGTCTGTCCCTTATCTGTCTCACACCCCAATTTAAAGGTCTAAACCCCTTTCTGCTTCTATCAAAGATTTTATAATATAAATGTTGTATGTAGTACATAGTATTTTACAAGAAAACTACAATAAGATAAATTTAGACCATGGTTTGAGCATATAATTATAGCATGTCACGAAACAAAGAGAGTTAAAAATACAAAGCTAAGCACAGAGCAATAAATATTATATAAGACACTAATTACTTTGCGGAAATCCAAAAAAAAAATTGCAAAATCTCTTTTCGAAGAGTTTTATTTGACTTCATAATGTAGAATCATCTAATTGAGCTGTGCTTTTAGATATGCCCAAACTGTACTTTTAAAAAGTGTTATCAGTTAAGGACATCAGATTGCAGGGCTTTTGGAATAGATACACAACCTATCATATTTAGCTCACTTGGCCTAAACTCTGAGCAGCAACACCAAAAATTATGTTCACCCAAATGTACATGTTGTCCTCTTGATAAATGATTGGATTGTAACATTTAATTCTATGAGCCCAACCAGCATAGTTGTATTCCAAAAACCTACAGGATCAGAAATAAAGAGCTTTGATAGGAGTTCCTGCAAAAAAGGTCAACATTGAATGGGCAAAGATCATGCAATTTTGAGAAGTAATTATGTAGCCAGGATTTAAATTGAGGTAGATTTGAAACAGGATGGGGATCCATTATTCTACTGTTTGAAAATATCTGATACATAAGTGCACATTTCAGTGTCAGAATTCAAGAATATTTTATATCTCTCACTAAGAGAAATTTTTTTTTTTTATGACAATAGATGAGGTAGACCTCTGGCAATCTTGGGAAAGAAGTTGTCTTAGTGGAAGGAAGTCATGCACCACCAAATTTTTACTATTGCATTATATTGAAATGTTATGTTCCTCATTCTCATCAGTAAAGAGTTGAATTCCCTTTAGGTATGTCCCATGCCATTAGCCATGATAGAAGCATATGGGCTTGGGGCTAGGCTTCATGGTGTGATGGACAGAAGTTAGGCAAGGTAAGTTTTAGCTCCATTTCTGTTACTATGTGTCTGGGAAAATTACTTCCTCCTTAGCTTCAAAGGTTACCCTTTCTGAGTCATGAACACCTCTGAGAAGCTGATGAATGTTACAGCTTGCTGCTGAGAAATGCATATACATACATTACTCCCTGCCCCAAAATGACATACACACCAAGGTCAGAACCCCTGGATGAGTTTGAGAGCCAGATCCCTTCATATTCTATTAGGACATTTGCTCAAAAAGATTGCTTTACAAAGTAAGTTATAGGCATAAAGCCATGAAAAATATGAGATTATGCTCTTAAATTGATAAAAGTGAACAATATCTCCTTAGTGACTACAATTTTAATGAAGGGTTTTTCACATTGTGTGTGCATGTGTGTGCACACACACACATGTGGATATGCAACATTTGATGGAAGATAACCAATATAAAGTACTTAGGAGCCACTCACTAAAACAATCACCATTCTCTCATCTTGGGTAACTGGTAGTTGGTATTCACTAAGAAAGAAGGTAAATAAATGACTTAAATCCAATTTTGAGATTCCTATGGTGTATGATTTTTTAACAACTTCATTGAGTTGCAATTTACATACCATACACTCATCCATTTCAAATGTACAATTCAGCTATTTTTTTACTACATTTAAAGAGTTGTGCATGACTTTTGAAATAGCCTATATTTGTCAGTGTTATATACATGTGTATTTGTTAATGAGGGTGTCAAAATTTATAACAAAGACCTTAACCAAAACAGAAATCAGGAGGGCCTGTAGGGGCTTTTACCCAATGTGGTTGCAAAAGCCCCATGGGAAAAGGTCTATGGTTACAACAGGACTCTATGTTTATAACAGAACTCTATGGTTATAACACAACTCTGTGGTCATAACAGTCCTCCACTAAATTTCTCACTTCCTCTATAAAAGAGCTTTTCTTCCCTGTTTTGGGAACTTACACCTGGCTCACCATGACTGCCGGTATTTGATTACAATCCTTTCTTTTTTCTGAATAAATCCTATTTACTGAAGAAATACCTGGCCCACTCCAAATATGCAGTTGGCATATTTGGGAGCTGTCTGGGATCCAGAAAGCACCCCACGATAGCTCCAAGAATGGTGTGCAAACAGGTGTGGCATGCACAAAGCCATTTGACCTCACTGTTTTTCTCCCTCACTCAGGAGATTGAAAGGTAAGTTTTCTATAGGATCTGAGTATCCACTGTTTTTTTTTTTTGAAGCTCTCTGGGCTTTATTGGGATCTATTTAGAGGTTTTGTTTTTCACCTTGACTTGCCTTGCCTTGCCTTGCCTCTTTCTGTTAAAAAGCCTTATCTGTTTGTGAGCTCTAGTTTGGCACTTTGGCCTGAATCTCTGGGATCTGGCTTCTTATTGGGACTGTGCTAGCTGTCAACTTGATTCTTTTGGAACTGGGTCATTTGTGTTGGCTGTTGTTCTGATTCTGTCTGAGATTGGACTGTCACATTGAAACTTTGTTGTTTGACTTTTGGGTAGGATTATTCAGGAGCAGGCTGTTCTACTAGAATTATGTTGTTTCAGCCATCAGCCTGACCCCTCAGAATCTGACTGTTCTAGTGGAACTGGCTGATATTAAGCCTGCAGGATGCTTAAGCAATTTAAGATACTTGAGTTGCTTAAACTATTTTAAGCTGTTTGAGTTGTTTAGGCTATCTAGGCTCTTGCACTAGGCAGTGGTCGGTAAACTGCTGCTTGAGCCACATGAGGCTCTTTGGCCCCTTGAG
>NW_006298037.1:102026-105532 GCF_000327345.1 Myotis davidii
CCAAGGTTGAGAACTGCTCTAGGGAAAGGTCTCTGAAAAAAATGGGGTCTCAGTTATCTAAATATTTTCAGGGCATCCCCAGAGAGGTACCCTGGCTGAATTTATGTTTAAAAACTGTGGTCCCTCCTAACATGCACTTTTAAATAAATGGACTAATCCAACCAAATATAATTTAGAAAGCCAGTGGTTATTATGGGGAACATTGGAGATCCCCACACTGCTTTTAAAAAAAAATGAGTTTGGCAATCATAGCTCTGAAATTAGAAAACTTAATGGAGCACCTATTTTGAGTGGTATTTTCAGGCTTCCAAATATTACCAGGGATCTAAAGTTGCCTCTCTGTGAAATAAAATTTTAGAAATAATTGAGACGGACACATTTTAAAGAAAGAGAAGATGACTTTTGAAGTCTTGTGCTTCTTGTTTCCATCACTTTCTTGCCCTTTCCCATGGACTTATTTTTCTCAGCCTCCAGTTTTGCAACATCTTGCCTTCCACTTCTGACTTCCTTGCCTCCAACTCTACCTCTAGTGCCATTCTCCTCCAAATCTCCTCTCACTCCTCCTCTGAACCCATCAGTACCCATACCTTCTAAAGTTAAGCCTAATAAAGCCTAAGTTTCACATATTACCTGAATTAACGCTGAATGGTGAGCCATAGAAAGAAGTATTTCCCTAAGCTCTTCACAACTGCTTAATACAAATGGATCATCTCCTGAACCCTCATGATGCTCTGAGGAAAATTCTCTAGATAACACGAACTTCTCATGGTTTATAGAAGATTTTAGATTTAAAGAGTGAAAATGTTAAGTACTGTTCTGGTTATGCTATTGTAACAATTTTTGAAGTCGTTGAGGCATCATTTTTACCTTTGGCTACTTCAGCCCAACAGACTGAATTATATGCTCTTATTCAGGCTTGTATTTTAGACAAAGACAAAACTGCCAATATTTATACTGACAGTAAATATGCTTTCAGAGTAGTTCATGATTTTGTAATGTTATAGAAGCAACATGGTTTCTCTAATTCTAGTGGAAATTTTTTTAAAAAATGGCTCATATGTTTAGGGATTTTTAGATGTTATATTTTTACCTGCTGTTCTGGCTATTATTAAGATGCCAGGGCATTCTTAACTCGACTTTCTGGAAGCTAAGGGAAATCACCTTGCTGACACTTCATCCAGGAATTCTGCCCTCAAAGGAACTAAGAGGAGTCAAACTTTTGTCATGGTCCAAGAGGATATTTTCCCAGCTGATAACTTAGAAAACAGGCCAGAGTAGCCCAACGGTTGGCTTCAGAAAAGGATAAACAATATTGGGAATCCAACAATTATTGGTTCAATAAAAAAAAGGAAAAGCTCTAATTTGGACTAAATAACAACCCAGTCCTACCATAGGCTCTAAAATTCCCCTTCTGAACCACTGTACATGCATTAAACCATTGGTCCACTGACAAAATGATAGCATTTATAAATCAATATTGGTGGGAAATATTAATAAGGCCATTAAAAAAGACTACCTCACTTGTCCCACCTATCCAAAATATAACCCAGATTGTTCTCACTGCTCCATTCCCACTGCCCCTGGACAGTTTATATTGCCTAATGGACCATTTGAGGTTTGGTAAATGGATTTCATACAGCCTCCCACATCTCATAGATATAAATTTGTTTTAGTCATGATCTGTACATTTTCTTATTGGACAGAAGCTTTCTTTTGTAGATAAACTATGGCCTCTTGTGTGGCTAAAATCCTCTTATAAAAGTTTATCCCTACCTGGGAACTCTATTCAAACTCCATAGTAATCAAGGAACCCATTTTACTGGTCAGGTGCTTCAACAAGTTTGTGACATTTGGCTGGTTTTACTTTTTCACTGTGCTTACCACCCTCGATTCTCAGGTTTAGTCAAACATATTAACGGTATTATTAAGATTCAATTGGAAAAACTTGTAGAGACCATTCAAATATCTTAGTCAAAATTGTTGCTATTAGTTATTTTAAATCTGAGATCTAACCTTTCTAAGATAATAAAATCTCACCTTTTGAGATAATTACAGGACACCCCATGCATTTGTATCCTGCTTCTTTTGATTCTCAGTTGATAAATAGAGGGATACTTGAATATTGTAAAGGTTTCATTGCTTCTATTGAAAATCATCATGCTTTGGTAGAGTAATCTTTTCACAGAGCACTCTGAGATGATAAACTCTCCAAACACCACACCCTGTGTACTAAAGATTTTGTTTAATGAAAAAGACACCTCCAAGAAGAATCCCTTCAGCTTTGCCAGAAGGGCCCCTATCAACTCTGGTCCTGATACTTGTCAAACCTGCACACAAGCACTTTTTAGATGATGTGTTTTCCTTCCAATGTGGTACACAATACGCAGAAAAGGTTCTTCCTGACATCAAGGGACAAAAGTCTGCTGAAATAGGAAGACCTAAATGTTGATCAGCAATTCCTTCAAAGATTTTGATCAAAAGGGGAAAATGTCAAAACTTATGATGAATCTTAACCAAGATAGGAATCATGAAGGCCTATAAGGAGGAGCTCTCACAGCCTATGTTGGTTCAGAAAGCCCTATAGGAAGAACTCTATGGTTATAATACAACTTGAGGGCAGTTACAACTCCTCCCCTAACTTTCTCTTTCTCTTTATAAATGAGCTTCCTATTTGTTGTTTATTTCTCTTCTTGCATGTGGCTTGCCCTGCCTGCACACACCAGCTTGGAATCCATTATTTTTCATGAATATTTTAATTTTTTTGCTGAAGGGTTATCTTGCTGACTTTTTATATCTAGTCAGCAAGGGATATGTGCTGTCATTATCATTGTTGGGAAAGTCTCCAGGTTTCGTATTTCTTCATTAATTTATTCATTTTGAAATATGGTAATTAAGAGGAAAACAAGTATATGCCTAGATTTTTAATGGCTTGAGATAGGACTCAGGTTAAAACTTGCTTCAAAATCTAAGTCTCCACTTACCATCACAATGCCTCTATTTTCAGATCCCAGTTTTCTTATATAATGTCTTCCTGAAAATTTGGGTAAAGTCCACTGTGCAAAAGTCAAATAATTTGTTTGCATGCTATTTGTGTGGTTCTGTTCTCAGAAAGTTAAAATATTACTTATTTAATAATTATATTTTACCTTTAGAACACTCTTAAATGGCTAATATGGCTAGAATTTTTAGATATTTAAAATTGAATTTTAAATTAATAATTGAAACAACCATTGGCTAAAATTAAGCCAAATACATATCAGAGTGAAGTTAAAGATTTGTAATTTTGGGTTTGTCTAATAATATTTGCCTCAACTGGGTTATATTAATGAGATTCTTATTTTCATTTAGAGTCATTTTAATAAAATAATAGAACAAAATGCAATAGCATGTTAAAATGATTGCACAAGCACTGACGGGTTTATAAATATGGTAACCCAACTAAAAATGGAATTGTTGGCTAATAATGTAGATTGCATAGAAGCCTAATGTAGAATAGTCAATGATCA
>NW_006298037.1:105598-107079 GCF_000327345.1 Myotis davidii
ATCATATGTTCTGCATAGCTCTAGGAAGAAGTTCTGATAAATTGACATATTCAGATATTTTTGAAATAAAATTTTAAAGATTAAAGTGTTATTTGCAAAGTTTATTTTTAAAGTCCAATCATTCTAAAAGGCTTATAATAAAAAAATCAGTGTTTTGCCCCATTCTGCCTGTCTCATCCCCTAGAGGCAATCACTTTTAAATCTATAGCTATTTTTTTCCAATATTTACCTCCATTCTTCTAACTTACACACACACACAGTTTTAATTCACATTTAGACATTATCTGCTAATATTATGTTAAATTTGTATTTTAGCTCACATATATACTCCCCTCCCTCACACCACATCTTCTCAATACATCTCGTTTTTTGTTTAAATCTATATTATACTTTTACTACTCTATTTATACAAATAATCATTCACTGCTGAGCCAATTAGTGAACAAAGACATTTAGTTTTTTTCAACTTTTTGATTTTCCTGGAGTTACTTATTGACTATTATAGTTTTTTAAAATTTTGTTTTGTGTTACATTTGAAAAAATTTTCTAGCATACTTAAACAGTTCTGTTGAGAGACTTGTAATAATTTTCCATAAGCTTGTCAGATGACATAGTTCATCTTTGAACTTCACTAGAATGCAAGTTTTAAGAAGTTAGAAACTTTGTTTTGTTTATAATTGTGTCCTCAGTGCCTTAAAAAAGGCTCAAATGTAAGTTCTTCATAGATACTTATTTAGCGAAAAATAAAAATAATATTTCCATTTTGCCCCTGGAAGCATTCTTTCTGAAACCCTCAAATTCCCTGCTCCAGTATGGACTGACTGCTTACTTCATAGCTGATATCTTGGGATTTACCTTCACTTCCTATCCATTGCACTTTCTGTTTCTTGGATCCCATCTCTTCTATTTTCTTGGTTTGTACTCTTCTTTTGTAAAACATGTCATCCAGAAGCTTCTTTTTAAAATGTTATTAAATTTATTGAGTTGACATCTATATATAAAGAGGTAATATGCTAATTGGTCCTAATGGTGTCATAGTCACGGCTGCTAAGGAGGAGGCTGCCTGCATGTGTGCAGCAGGGCGTTGCTCCTAGAGATGGTGTGGAAGCGGGGAGGTGCCCAGAGGAGGCCCGTGCCTGGGAGGGCGGGGTGAGAGCTCGTAGCTCCCCCCTTACCAGTCCGTTGCCACCCACCACTCCCACTCAGAGCGCCCCGCTGCTCACCTGCCTGGGGAAGGAGCACAGCGCAGCAGGCAGGAGGTTTCCATGATCTCCTCTGGCGCCATGATGTGGCAGAGCCGCTGCTTTGCTCTGGAGACAGGGTGGAATCAGGGAGGTGCCTGGAGAAGGCAGGACCAGCCCAAGGTGACTCAAGGGACTGAGGGAAGGGCTTGAAGGATCCAGAGAAGGCCAGAGGGGTCGGAGGCTAGGCCAGGCATACTGGAGCTCTGTGTGGAAAGGTTAGGGTGTCAAGGCAGGGTG
>NW_006298037.1:107281-108164 GCF_000327345.1 Myotis davidii
TCTGTGGAATGTGTATTTTTAAATTTTTAAATTGAATTTATTGAGTTGACATTAGTTAATAAACTTATATAGGTTTCAGATGTACAATTCTATGACACATTGTGTGCCTACCACTGAAAGTCAAATCTCCTTCCATCACCATATATTTGACCCCCTTTACTCTTTCTACCTCACCTCACCCCCTTTCCCTGTTTGAGTTTTTGTATGTTTTCTTGATGCTTTCAATTTTATATTCCACATATAAGTGAAATCATATGGTCCCTGACATTTTTTGTCTGACTTACTTCATATAGCATGACATGCTCAAGATCGATACATGTCTCAAATATGACAGCAGAAGCTTCTTCTTTTTTTTCAACCTTTAATTTATTTATTTATTAAGGTATTACATATGTGAACTCATCCCCCCAAGCTCCCCCCCACTCATGCTCTCATCCCCCTGTTGTCTGTGTCCATTGGTTGATCTTATATGCGTGCATACCAGTCCTTTGGTTGATCTCTCCTCCTTGCCCCCACCCTCCCTTACCTTCCCTCTGAGGTTTGACAGTCTGATCGATGCTTCTTTGTCTCTGGATCTGTTTAGGAAGACCTACCCTTGCATGAATTTTGTGCATCGGGCCTCTAGTTTTGTATAAAAGAATAAGGTATTTAAAATCAATTAGCTCTCCTCTAGAACAAATGGGTTCTGGGGCTCTGGCTGAAACAGGCAGGGGAAAAGCAGTAAATAGGGTCAGTGTCAGGGTGGGGGATGGGGGTGAACAATAAGACTATAGCCCTTTTATTTTTTAACGTATTCTTATTGATTTCAGAGAGGAGAGGGGAGAGAGACAGAAACATGAATGATGAGAGAGAATCATTGATTGGCTGCCTCCTGCACGCGCCC
>NW_006298037.1:108265-108922 GCF_000327345.1 Myotis davidii
ATACCACATTATCCTTTTGATTTGCATTCTCTCTTATAATTAGTGACTTGAGCATGTTTTCACATGTCTTTCAGACTTCTGTATGTCCTCTTTTGAAAAGTGTCTATTCAGGTCCTTTGCCCATTATTTGATTGGATTGTTTATCTTCCATTTGTTAAGTTGTATGAGTTCCCTGTAAATGTTGGAGATTAAACCCTTATTGGTGATAACATTAGCAAATATGTTCTCCGATGCAGTGGGCTTTCTTGTTGTTTTGTTGATGGTTTCCTTTGCTGTGCAAAAGCTTTTTATTTTGATGTTGTCTCATTTGTTAATTTTCTCTTTAGTTTCCAATGCCCCAGGAGCAGCATCTGTGAAGAAATTCCTTTGGCATATGTCTGCAATTTCGCTGCCTGTGGATTCCTATAGTATTTTTATGGTTTGCCGTCTTACATTTAAGTCCTTTATCCATTCTGAGTTTATTTTTGTGTACGGTGTAAGTTGGTGGTCTAGTTTCATCTTTTTCTGTGGGGTCTGTTTTTATTTCGGCTCTTTCATTTCTGATTTTGATTATTTGGGTTCTCTCTCTTTGCTTCTTGGTGAGCCTGGCTAGAGGTTCATCAATCTTGTTTATCCTTTCAAAGACCAGCTCTTGGTTTCATTGATCTTTTGTATAGT
>NW_006298037.1:109234-110145 GCF_000327345.1 Myotis davidii
GCAACTGTTTGAGTTTTTTTTGGATTGTTTTTATTGTAGTTTATTTCTAATATTATGCAATTGTGGTCTGAGAAGATGCTTGGTATGAGTTCAATCTTCTTGAATTTGGGGAGACTTTGTTTGTGACCCAATATGTGGTCTATTTTTGAAAATGCCCCATGTGCACTTAAGAAGAACATATATTCCAGGTCTTTGGGGTGAAATGTTCTGAAGATGTCAATTAAGTCAATCTGATCTAGTGAGTCATATAGGATTACTGTTTCTTTGTAGATTTTTTTAATCTAGAGAATTTATCCAGTGATGTCAGTGGTGTGTTAAATCCCCTACTATGATTGCATTGTTGTTGATCTCTCCCTTGATATCTTCCAGGAGTTTTTTTTATGTATTTGGGTGCTCTTGCATTGGGTTCATATATGTTTATCAGGGTTATATCCTCTTGTTGTATCGATCCCGTTAGTATTATAAAGTGGCCTTCCTTATCTCTTGTTATGGCCTTCACTTTGAGGTCTATTTTGTCTGACATAAATATTGCGACCCCAGCTTTTTTTTTTCATTTCCATTTGCCTGAAAGATATTTTTCCATCCCTTCACTTTCAGTCGGTGTGAGTCCCTTGTTCTGAGGTGGGTCTCTTGTAGACAGCATATATATGGTCCATGTTTTTTATCCATTCAACCACGCATTGTCTGTTGTTTAATAGCATGTTTTTCAGCTTCCAAGTGTTTGAATTTATTGGATTTTTTATATTGTAGTTTATTTCAAATATTATGCCATTGTGATCTGAGAAAATGCTTGATATGATTTAATTCTTCTTGAATTTGGGAAGACTTTGCTTGTGACCCAATATGTAGTCTGTTTTTGAAAATATCCCATGTGCACTTGAGAAGAACATATATCCCGTGGCTTTAGGGTG
>NW_006298037.1:110868-113439 GCF_000327345.1 Myotis davidii
TGATGAATGAATTGTATAGCCATTACTCTGAATTATTTTTCTGTCATGTTGCATGCTTCAATTTCACTAATTTCCTTTCTTGGCGACTCCTCATTTTCTTTTCTCTGGGATTGTGTCGTCTCCCCATTTTGACTATCACCAGAAAGTTCAAATGTCGAGTTGCGTGGGCTTGGGCTGTGTGCAGTGGGAGCTTCACACCACCCTAGTGTCATTGAAGAGCTTTGACACTAAGATGTGTGATTGTCGTGGGTTGGTGGGAACCAGGCTTGCCCAGAGGCAGCATTACCAGTGCTCAGTGTGGCCTCATGTGCGCACCTAGAATCAGGGACCCCACCTGCACTGCACTGAAACAGAGACTTCCCCCACCCCCAGCGTGTGTTGAAAATCAGAGCCCCCTAGCATGTGTCAGGAGTCAGAGGTCCCCAGGAATCCAGTATCTCAGCCTCATGATGAGATTCAAGTTCCCTGTGTGTGCATGCACCAACAATTGGAGTCACTGGCTCTTAGTGTGAATGCAGTGGGAATCAGATATCCCAGGCATGCATCATAAGAAACAGTTAAGTCACTGGTACTTAGTGCTGACTCCTGCCTGGAGAAGCAGGATCCTGGTCAGCTTAGGGGACTTCAGTGATTGCTTGCCCAGAATAAAAGTCAGGTAGCACTACCACCCTGCATGGTCTTTGGGTTTGGTCACCCAATTGCCTTGCAGGGAACAAATTCCCAGTGTCTGAGCACTCCTAGGCTCAAGTTCCTGCAGAGGTGCTGCAGGGAACAGATTCCCAGTGCCTGCATGCTCTCAGGCTCAAATTCCTGCAGTGGCTCTGTGCACTTTGCAAGGAGTGGGTCTATCAGTTACTATGGCACTACCCTGGAGCCTGCAGGGAGGGGGATGGGCTCTGTTACTCACAGAAATCTCCCACCGGGATGTCTGGATTCTTGGTGTCTGTGGGTGTGTAGCTGTGGTCTCAGGTCTCTGTCTAAGTGGCTGCAGCGTCCTGGTTTGCATCTGAGACAAGACTGGGTGGTGCTGAGGCCAGGATCCTAGTCTCAAACAACTCTGTTTCTCAAGATGGTTTGGTCTCTGTCCCTGCGCTGGCCGCCCAGGAGTGTCTTCACTGGGAGTGGTGCTCTGCTGTCTAAGGCTGCCTGGTTTGGCAGCCCCTTGGAAGACCTGCAGAATCTAACTGTCCCTAGCTCACACACACACACACCACACATGTCCACACACTCCTCTATCACTCCCTTGCTCTCTTACACTCTCTCCCTCCTGACCTTCCTGCCAGTCGCCATTTTCCCAGAATCAATAAATCAACAGAAGCTTCTTGAATGTGAAAGATTTTATGGAAGATAAATATTGCACTTGCACATCTAAGATTGCTTTTATAATTTGATCACATACAAAGTTCTAATTTTAGAATTATCTTCACTCAGATGCATTTTGAGTGCATTATTCTTCCAGTATTGATTACCATTCTTCCAGTTATGTTTTAATTTCCTGTTCTGTAATGAGCTAATTATCATTTATCCACTTACTTCTCACCTCTAAATACTGTGATTTAGTGATATAGTCTAGTATTTCATTATCTATTGCTATGTGATAAACTACCACAAAGCATAGTGGATTTAAATAATAACCATGTTCTTTTTTTCTCAAGGTTCTGTGCATTGACTGGTTTCCTTTCTATGAGAGGTCATTTGAGACTGTATTCATCAGGGTGCTTGACTGTTCAAGAATGTCTAATATAGTACACTTACATGGCTGGCAATGGTCTTGACTGTTGACTATGATCTCAGTTAGAGCTTTCAACCAGAGGCCCTTTGATTCTCCTCCAGGAGGCATTTACGTTTGGGTTGAACCATGATTGGATGACACCTAGTTTCAAATTGAAGGAAGTGGAAGCTGCCAGTCTTTTTAAAGCATTCGTTCAGCAATATCAGAATATAACCTTGCCTTTATTCTATTGGTCAAAACCAGTTAAGTCTAGCCAAGATTCAAGGGGAGAGAAATTAAGATCCATCTGTTAATGCAAAGTACAGCAGGAGCACAGAGAGAGGAGAAAAAATTGTTAGATATCATCTTTACAAAGTAGCTACCATATCTAGTTTTGTTGAAGATAGAGGTTGTACCTATGGTTTTGTGTGGTTTTTCAAGAGAAGGGGACAGAAATATTTCTACTCTCTTATAATCAGAAATACATTCAACTTATTTTTAATTTTGTTTTATTGCTTAAAGTATTACAAAGAGTATTACAATATGTCTCCTTCCCCACCCCTTGACCTTCCCCCGGTCTCCCTTACCCCCCAATGTCTTGTGTCCATTGGTTATGCTTATATGCATGCATACAAGTCCTTCGGGTGATCTCTTACCTGCCCCCCACGGCTGCCCTCCCCTGCCTTCCAGCTATACTTTGACAGCCTGTTCAATGCTGCTCAGCCTCTGTATCTATTTTTGTTCATCAGTTTATAATGGTCTTTATTATCCATAAATGGGTGAGATCATGTGGTATTTTTCTTTCATTGACTAGCTTATTTCACTTATCATAATGGTCTCCAGTACCATCCATGCTGTAG
>NW_006298037.1:116955-127362 GCF_000327345.1 Myotis davidii
GGCATCTATGTTCATGAGGTACATTGGCCTGTAATTCTCTTTCATTATGTTGTCTTTATCTGGTTATGCTGGCTTCATAGAATGAGCTTGGAAGTGTTCCTTCCTCTTGAATTTTTTGGAATAGTCTAAGGAAGATAGGTTTTAGTTCTTCCTCGAATGTTTGGTAAAACTCCCCTGTGAAAGCTTCTGGCCCTAGCTTTTGCAAGCTGAGAGCTTGTTGATGGCTGCTTCAATTAGCTTCTGGCCCGAGCTTTTGCAAGCTGAGAGCTTGTTGATGGCTGCTTCAATTTCTTCCATAGTTATTGGCCTATTGAGAGTTTTAGAATCTTCCTGATTGAGCTTTGGAAGGTTGCATTTTTCTAGGAATATGTCTATTTCCTCCAGCTTGTCTTGTTTGTTGAAGTAGAGTTGTTCATAGTATTTTTTGACAATTCTTTGTATATCAGTAGTGTCTGTTGTTACTTCACCTCTTTCATTTCTGATTTTGTTTATTTGGGTTCTTTCTGTTTGTTTTTTTGTATTTATTTGGATCCTCTCTCTGTTTCTTGATGATTCTGGCTAATGGTTCATCAATCTTGTTTATCTTTTCAAAGAACCAGCTCTTGGTTTCATTGATCTTTTGTATTGTGTTTTTTTTGTCACTATTTTATTTATTTCAGCTCTGATGTTTATTATATCCTTCCTGCTGCTCACTCTGGGCTTTTTTTGTTGCTCTCTTTCTAATTCTTTGAGTTGTAGAGTTAGATGATTTACTACCATTTTTTCTTGTTTTGTTTCAGTAAGGCCTGTGGAGCTATAAACTTCCCTCCCAGGACTGCTTTCATTGTGTCCTATAGGTTTTGGATTGTTGTGTTTTCATTGTCATTTGTTTCCAGGATATTTTTAATTTCTCCTTTGATCTCATTGATAACCCAATCAATATTTAATAGCATGCTATTCAGTTTCCAAGTGTTTGAGTGTTTTGGATTGTTTTTATTGTAGTTTATTTCTAATATTATGCCACTGTGGTCTGAGAAGATGCTTGGTATGATTTCAATCTTCTTGAATTTGGGGAGACTTTGCTTGTGACCCAATATGTAGTCTATTTTTGAAAATGCCCCATGTCCACTTGAGAAGAACATATATTCCATGACTTTGGGGTGATATGTTCTGAAGATTTCAATTAAGTCCATCTGATCTAGTGAGCCATTTAAGATTGTTGTTTCTTTGCTGATTTTTTATCTAGAGGATTTATCCAGTGATGTCAATGGTGTATTAAAGTCCCCTACTATGATTTTATTGTTGCTAATCTCTCCCTTAATATCTTCCAGGGTTTTTTTCAATGTATTTGGGTGCTCTTGCATTGGGTTCATATATGTTTATCAGGGTTATATCCTCTTGTTGTATCGATCCTGTTAGTATTATAAAGTGGCCTTACTTATCTCTTGTTCTGGCATTCTCTTTGATGTCTATTTTGTCTGATATAAGTATTGCTACCCCAGCTTTTTTTTTTTTCATTTCCATTTGCCTGAAAGATGTTTTTCCATCCCTTCACTTTCAGTTGTGTGAGTCCCTTATTCTGAGTTGAGTCTCCTGTAGACAGCATATATATGGGTCATGTATATGGGTCATGTTTTCTTATCCATTAAGTCACTCGATGTCTTTTGATTGGAGCATTTAGTCCATTTATGTTTAATATTATTATTGGTAGGTACTTGTTTGTAGCTATTTTTCTATTCTTTTAAGCCTATGTTCCTTCTTACCTTTTTATTTCTTCTTTTTCAGCATTCCCTTTAGCATTTCTTGCATTGCTGGCTTGGTAGTGATAAACTCCCTTAACCTTTTTTTGTCTGCAAAGTTCCTGATTTCCCCTTCAATTTTGATTGATAGTCTTGCTGGATAGAGTATTCTTGGATTCAGTCCCTTGTTTTGCATCACTTTGTATACCTTTTTCCATTCCCTTCTAGCTTGATGTGTTTCTGCTGAGAAATCATTTGATAATTTGATGGGGTATCTTTTGTAGGCAACTCTCTGTCTCTCTCTCACAGCCTTTAAGATTCTCTCTTTGTTGTTAACATTTGCCATTGTAGTTATGGCGGATCTTGGTGTGGGTCTTTTGGGATTCACCTTGCTTGGGATTCTCTGTACTTGTGTAACTTTTTCTTCCCCATATCAGGGAAGTTTTCTGTCATTATTTCTTCAAGTAAATTTTCTAATTTTTGCTGCTCTTCTTGTCCTTCTGGCAGCCTTATTACACGTATGTTATTTCATTTTGCATTGTCCCAATGCTCCCTTAGGCTCTCCTCCTGCTTTTTAATTTTTTTCTCTAGTTGCTGTTCAGATTGGGCTTGTTTCTGTACTTTATCTTCTAACTCACTACTTTGGTCCTCTGCTTCTTCTAATCTACTGTTGCAGCCTTCCATGGTATTTTTTATTGTAGCTATATCACTTTTCATTTCTTTCTGATTTTTGCATAGGTTGTTGATTTTCTCATCCATCTGGTTGGTGTATGAGCTCTATGACCATTACTCTGAATTCTTTTTCTGTCATGTTGCATGCTTCCATTTCACTTATTTCCTTTCTTGATGATTCCTCCTTTTCCTTCCTCTGGGTATTTTTTCATTGTCTCCCCATTCTGACTATCACAAGGAGGTTCAAATGTTGAGTTGCAGGGGCCTGGGCTGTGTGCAGTGGGAGTTTTGCCCCCCCCCCCAAGTATCACTGAAGAGCTCTGATACTAAGATGTGTGACTCTCGTGCGTTGGTGGGAACCAGGCTCGCACAGAGGCAACATTACCAGCACTCAGTGTGGCCTCGTGTGCACAGCTAGAATCAGGGACTATGCCTGCACCACGTTGAATAAGAGAACCTGTTGGGATGTGCCAAAAATCAAAGTCTCCTAGTACGTGTCAGGAGTCAGAGACTCCCTGTGTCCTTGCCAAGAATCAAGTATCAGAGTCTCTGTTGCTTGGTGCTATCTTGCACCAAGAATCAGGGTCCCTATGTGTGCATGTGCCAAGAATTGGAGTCGCTGGCTTTTAGTGTCAATGTACTGGGAATCAGGGATCCCAGGTGCACACAATGAGAAACAGAGTCTAGTCACTGGTGCTCATTGCTGCCTCTTGCATGGAGATTCAGGGTCCCCGATCTGCTTGGTAGACCAGGTTGCACAGTCGCACTGTGTTGGCAGGAGGTCCACTCTGTCCTGCGGAAAACAGCTTTCTGTGTGTGCTTGCCCTGAATTAAAGTGAGGTGTCACTGCTGCTCAGTGTGGGTGTGGGGTCTGGTCACGTGGGTGTGCAGTACGGGAAGCAAACTCCTCATGTCCATGCACCCAGGCTCAAATTCAGTGCTGCCCCCCTGTGTGGGCACGGGGTCTGGTCGTGGGGAACAAACTCCCCAATTTCACACGTTCAGTCTCAAATTCAGCACAGCCCCTCTGCTAACATGCAGGGTCTGGTCATGGGAAACAAAGTCCACAGGTTTGCACACCCAGGCTCAAATTCAGCGCTGTCTCCCTGTGCGGGCACAGGATCTGTTTGCAGAAAACTGTCTCCCCAAGGATGCGCACCTAGACTCAAATTCAGCACAGTCTCCCTGCCTGGGTGCAGAGTCTAGTTGAGGGACACAAATTCCCCAATTTCGCACATTCAGACTCAAATTCAGCACTGTCTCCCTGACCTGCATGGGCATGGGATCTGGTCACAGAAAACAGTCTCCCCAAGGATGTGCACCTAGGCTCAAATTCAGCACAGTCTCCCTGCCCACAGAGCTTGGTCTTGGGAAACAAACTTCCAGTGTCTGACACCAGGCTCAAAGTCAGGTAGAGCTGCTGCTGCTGCTGTGTGTGTGCGGAAAGCCCTATTGTGTAGCCGGGGTCTGGCAGTTCCTATGCTGCTGCCAAGGGTGTGGCGAGGAAGGGGGATTGGCTTTGTGACTCACAGAAATCTGCGGCCTGGGTGCCTGGAGTCTTGGTGTACCAGGGTCTGCAGCTGTAGTCGGAGTTCTTCTACCAGAGTGGATGTAGGGTCCCCGTTTGCTACCGAGACCAGACTGGATGGTGGCGAGGCTTGGATCCTAGTCTCAAGCAGTTCTGTTCTTCAAGATCTCATGGTCTCTGTGCCATCAGTGTCCTCCCCGGAGTGTTTGCAGCAGTAGCGGGGTTTTGCCATCTAAGACTGCCCAGATTGGAAGCCCCTTGGAAGACGTGCAGGATCTAACTGTCCCTATTTCACTCACACCCACACCCACACACGTCCACACACTCCTCTATCGCTCCCTCACTCTCTCACACACTCTCCCTCCCTACCTTCATGCCAGTCGCCATCTTTTCAATACATTCAACTTTAAAAAATATTTGCTTATTAGATATTAAGAGATTATACTTATTGATTTTTAAAATATTATCATTGTCAGAACTTGATTTCTCAGACTTCTATAGTAGATTGTTTCTCAACATTAATTAACTTTAACTGCTCAGAGCTGGCCAATGAATTATATTAAAAGGTGGCAGAGAGTGGGAGAAGTTAACACATTGCAGACAGATCATGAGAATTCTTGCTTCATATTACACAGTGTTTTACAAAGTATCATACTTTAAAAAGATATTAGCTTGTAAGAACATGTAAGAAATAACTTCAAAATGCAATGAGTATTTAATTTTAAAGTGTGCCTTTAACATTTATGTAAAACGTTTTTGTACTCATTCAACAGAAGCTTATCTGGACACTGGGTAAAGCTAGCAATAAAACTACTGATCTGCAATGTGTTAACATCTATCCATCTATTTCTTTATTCATTCATTATTTATAGTGGAGACTCTTTATATCTCAGTTTTAGATGAGACCCCAAAAGGCTAAGAACAACATCCCCAATTCTAAAGTGGGACTCTTTTATATAGGACTCAAAATGGGCATTTCTAAAAGCTAGGTTTGTAATCCATAGCTCATTAGCAATTTTGAAGGTATTAAAAGGGTTGACATTAGGAAATAGGGAGATAATTCTTTGTAGAGAATTATTGGATTGCTTTGAGTTATTGGATTGCTATGGTATGCTCTGTTATTTCTCTATTTTGCCTCAATTAGGTTGGAGAAATTGGGTCTTTCCTACACCCTATGTCAAATGAAAGGGACTTAGAAAAGACAACACTGAGAGCTTTATATGTATCCCTTGAAGTTTAGGAGACAAAAAACATAGATATCTGACTCTTGCCTGAGAAATCTAGAGTCTATGTCTATGGACTTGAGGAAGAAGAGAAGGGGAAGAGGAAAAGAGAGTGTAAGAGTATTTGTAAAAGCAATAGAGGGAGAAAGGGAAGTGCATTGTTTTGTTATTGTTGATGATTTGCTTTTGTGCTGTGGGTCAAGTGGATTAGTAGAGAAAAGTCATTTTGGAATCATCTTTTAAGAAGAACTGTCCAAAGAGCTATTTTGAAGTATGGGGCAGAGCTCTAATTCCATGGCTAAAATTTAGAGTCATAAAAGGCCAGCCAGTAAGATAGACATATACATCAATCTAATAGAATTAAGAGTCTAGAAGTAAAGCCATGCATCTAAAGTTAACTGATTTACTATAAAGATGCTAAGACCATTCAATAGGGAAAGTATAGTCTCTTTAACAGTTGTGTTGGGACAGCTGGATAGCCACATGCAAAAGAATAAAATTGAACTCTTATACCATATACAAAACTTTTATACCATATACAAAAACAAACTCAAATGAATCAAAGGCATGAATCTAAGGATAAAACTATAAAAAACCTTAGAAGAAAACAGGGATAAATATTCATGACTTTATATTCTAATAAGGTAAATGATAACAGCTATCATTTCTTGAGCTGTTAGTATAGCCTGGACACTTTTATTTGCATTATCTCTGTGAATTCTCATAACTACCCAGAGAGATAGGTAGTAGTAGTATTGCTTCCATTTTATAGACTGAGATTTAGAAAAGTTAAAGTTACATGTGCAAGGTAATACAGCTAATAAGTGGTAGGGCCAGGATTCAAATCCTTATCTACTTGACTCAATAACTCAAGCAACTTAAGCACAATATTACGCAGCCACCTTGAAGTCTATGATTGCTGACCTGATTTTCTTCCTGGGTGAAATCAGACTGGACCATTGAGGCCATTATTTCTGAATGCCAGTGGATGAGCCACAACATTCATTGCAATTCAGCACATGCCTTGCTCTCTCATTTCCTACCTCTGTACCATCTGCAGCTGCCCTAGGTCCTTCTGTTTCTGCAGAAGTTAAAAAGCTGGGTTAACCCTTTCCTTCTGTAGGGGATCTCAGGGGAGGGTATGAGCCAAGGGCTGCTCCTGGAGAGGCCTGGCAATGCTTTTACTCTTCATTAAAAGTTTATGTGCATTATACACTTCATTATATGCAATTGGGTTTCTTATATGGCACTCCAGTGCATAAATGACTCCCTAGACACATTTGTGAGTTTTCATTGTTATAAAGGCTGGCCAAGCCACAAAGCAGATATGTTTTAAAGTATTCAATTATTCCCAGTACAACAACCAAATCCAGGGGAGGTTTTACTTTACACCTTCCAAAGGATTGCTTACAGGACAGCACAGTATTTTTACTGGTCAAAATCAGTTTTAAATCTGAATAATTAGGAAGATAGAAAAATACTATGGGTATATTATTACTTTCATTTTCAATTTTGAGTTGACTTATACCCTGTTGTAATGTGGGCTAGTTTATATAACATAAATGTAGGTTCTAGAATGGCTAATATTTTTATACTGAGAAGATGATGAGGCCATGGATATTGTTTACCTTTAAGAGTTGGTAAGTAGATACACTTTTATTCATTCATTCACATTTTCCACTGGCATTTACTGTGTACCCAGCATAGTGGTAGGCACTAGCTGTATAGAGGTGAATATAAGACATAGTGTTTGCCCTCAAGGAACTCACACTTTAGTGGGGCAAAGGTAAATTTACAATTTCAGTATAGTGTAATAACTTCTATGAGAGAGATATGTCTAGAGTATTATGAGAAAATAGATTAGAGAGTGGTACAGAAGAAGTATCTGATAAACAGCAGTTTATTGTTGTTCTTAGCAGAAAGGTATTTGGTTTCAGAGAAGGGGGTGTTTAGCTGATGGAGTGGTGATGGCCCCCAAGGCAACCTGAGAACCCACATATTAAAAATGGCAGAGTTATTGTTAGCCTGATATATGGAGTAGGGCTGACCTGCCTACTTCTTCAAGTATTCAGTACTATTATATTAACAAGAAATAAAATTTGTATGGTGTTTGAATAAGTATACACTTCAGAGTTTACTTGTTACAGCAGTTAACCCATCCTCACCAATATAGTTAAAATGTTATGTCAGTTTTCATAATAACTTGGTTCTGGATCCTTTCCATCAGCTGTGCCACCATTAAGGTCCTCATTTTGTCCCTCCTGGTTTACACAACAATATTCTAACTGCTATCTCACCCTTGCCTTCAGTTCTTTTTGTAAAGTGGAAAACTAATACATTCTATAGAATGTGTTTTGAAGAAATAATACTTTAGGCCAGAGCATTGGCCTAAAGAAATACTAAATATTAAAGAAATGATTATAGCCATTGTGGTGGGGAACTTTTTCAGTGGTAGGTACCTCCTCAGATGCTAATCCCATATAGGCAGCCCTCTCTTTTGCCTCCCCTGAATGGAGTTTGTAAATATGTCCATGAGCTGGAACCCAGCCAGAATTTCTTAGCTTTGCTCTAATATAGGGACCCAAATAGATGGCTCATGACACTTACTGTTGGACACTAGAAAGGCAGGTCTGAAAGTATGGATGGCTCAGACAAATGTATTCCAATTACTTGAAGGAAAACTCAAGGCACACGGGCTCCTCTTTTGGTGGGAGGATCAGGGTAAGTGATATTTTCATCCAATCTCAACTACTTACTAGCTGTTGGGACTTTGGGCAACTTACTTGACCTCTCTGACTTCAGGGCTTGTTTTTTTAGCTGTAAGGTGGGAATAAAGGTAACAGTAAAAATTAATTTAAATTTAAAAAATAAAATTAAAAATCTCAGAGAGTTGTGAGGATTACATGAGGTGATGCATATAAAGCAACTGGAATAGTGGCTGGCACATAGTAGGTTCTCAAATATTTTTGCCATTATTATTTTTGTAATGTTTTTTATTTATTTTAAAGAGGAAGGGAGAGGGAGAGAGAGAGAGAAATATCAACTTGTTGCCTGCAGTATGCACCCCAACTGGGGGATTGAACTCACAACTTGGACATGTGCCCTGACTGGGAATCAAACCTGTGACCTTTTAGTGCATGGGACAACACTCAACCAGCTGAGTCACACTGGCCAGGGCTACTGTTGTTGTTTTAGTATCATGTATGATTATGATTCTTTTTCTGGTTAAAAAAAGCAATTATTTCCATATTGAATAAAAGTTTCTACAAATGTTTAAGAAAAATAAAGTTACCTAGTAGCCAAAGACTTGCATGCAGGGTACAAATTCTTTCTGGCTTGGAAATTAACTTGCCTTTTTGCTGATGTATGTTTACATCTATTTCCCAATGACTTTCAGTTACTACAGGTTCTTGAGGAACAGATGCAAGCAGAAATGGGGAACAATGTTTAGGAAATGCTCTTTAATGCCATGTTAGCTAAGGCTGTGGCATAAAGGAATGTTGAAGTTTCTGGAGATGTTTCAGGGCCATTCAAATGCAGTATGTTTTGAGTCAGATTGTCTCAGGAGACTTCTATCCCTGTTATTTTTTGTTTTTGTCCTCTGAAGCATCTTCATCACCTGCTCTTTCAGCCAGAAGTGAATCATGGTTTCTTGTGTGCCTCCTAGATCTGAAAGGGAAGAGTTCAGATTCTCCTCTCACACCTTTTCCAATAATACAGGGCAGGATATGCAAGGGCACAGAGCATAAGCTTCATTCCTCTCTGGATCTGGATAAGGACCATGGAAAATAGCCACTGCTTCATTTTTAAGTTGCCCACGTGTTATAAATTGAGGGTAATAGGTACTGAGGCAAGTTTAGGTAAAAGCAGGTGACCACCAAGCTTTCAAAATATGAATACAACTAGCTCCAAAGGGAAAAAAAATAGCATAGGCTAACTGGTACTCTACAATACAAAGTCTTAGAACAAAAGTCAGCAAACTTTTCCTGTAAAGAGCTACATAAGTAAATATTTAAGATTTGTAGCCCATACAATCTCTGTCAGTTTTGTACTAGGAAAACAGCCATAGGCTATACATAGACAAATAGTCATGGCTATGTTCTAATAAAACTTTATTTACAAAAATGAGCGACAGGAAGAATTTGGCCCAATGGCTATACAGTAAGTGTAGACTTCCAGTTTGGAGATTGATAGAAGTCTAGACTAGGACAAGGAAATCCTGATACAGAACATACAGCTCTTTCTGATCCCAACCATGATAAGTGAGGAGCACAAGCATGATCCTCCATTGAAATCTGTAGGCAAATGAAAATAGGAACATAATCTGTGGGTCCCTATTCCTTCCAAATTCTAAAGAGATGGGGGTAAGGTGAGAGGAGGGGCATTCTGGGTAACCCATGATGATTTATACTGTGGTATGTCATCAGAAGTGTTCAACTCAAGGTGAGGTAATGGAGATACTATGATCTGTCATCAAAAGGAACAGCTTTTGACCAGAAAATGGTGGATTTCTTCCTAGTGATTCACACATTACCCAGAAGCCTGTTCTTCATAAAATTCCAAATGTGTCAGTAGCAATTTGGTAACACAATAGTGTGTGTGTGTGTGTCTGTGTGTGTCTGTGTGTGTGTGTCTGTGTGTGTGTGTGTGTGTGTGTGTGTGTTTAAGCAAGCACTAAGGTCAATTCCTGTCTTCATTCCTTTTGGGACAAAAATAATATATTTGTCAAAGGAAGGGAACGATGGGCAGCTCTTTGGTGAGTTTGGCATGAACATCACCTTCATTGGTGTGCATAAATTGGTACAAAGGAGAGTATGATACATGGAAAACAATCCATACCAACAGTTGGAATGACTGAAAAGGTATTTGATGTCTCATGAATTTAGAGGAAATTCAAAATACAAACATTTACCCATAGTTGTAGTAAGGAGAGGAGTCAGCATAGCTTAATGTAATACCCTGAGTCATGTCTATTGGGGAGGGGGACAACACAAATTTAACAGAGGCATATCTTTATTTAATTAGCCTTGATGTAAAGATTTCTTGCCTTTTGCAGCTACACAGCTTTAAGAGAGTGCCTGGTACCGGAAGGTTGGCTCCTACTGGGACTAATTCCATCCAGACAGTTCCAAGTATGTTCATTAGGCGCTGATTGGGTTTCACACAGGTGGAGACGGTTAGGGCACAGATAGAGAGGCAGTGCTGATTGTGTTAAGCATAAAACACCATCTGTTTCCCAAATAAGAACAGGAACTGCATCAATGTT
>NW_006298037.1:127390-133876 GCF_000327345.1 Myotis davidii
TGCTGAACTGCTACTCCCTTATTTACTTTCGTTCTCTGGCTTCATTTACATGTCTCAAAAAAAGTTGGTAAAAATTAAGAAAACATAAAATAATATATCTAAAGGTTTTTGAAAAAGCTATTATTTTTCTAACCATCACATTTAGGCTTGCTGATAAAATGAATGGAATTTTTTTCCCCCTAATGCAAGCATTATACTTGGCATGAAAATAGAATACTACATTGATTCCTTTTCAATTTAAAGACTTATTTTCCTCCAAGGCAAGCAGCCTTCCAAGTTAGCCAACTCTTCAAGGCACTTCAATATGGTTGTGTTTGGACTAATGAATGCAAATGAGCTGACATGCAGACTAGTGGCCCGAAGCACAAAATTCATGCACATTAAAAGGTGATTAATTGAAGGAAATATTTTAATATTGCTATTTGCTCTTTCTCTATAATAGACGTGTCCGAGATGAAAGAACATTAGCAAAATGTATATGAAAATGTTCCTCCTGTCAAAGTCTGGGGTGCACCATGAGACCCAGAGTCAAGTCCCCGCCCGCCCACATGTGCCTCAAAATCACACGAGACCCAGACCCAGACCCAGCCAGCCATCCCCTACATTGGGCTAGATCCAGACCTGGCCGGTCCCACCCGTGTCAAGGCCTGCCAGGTGGGGGGCACAGACTCAGGTACCCTGGCCCAGTGCCAGGGCAAGGGGCATGGCCTAAGGTCCCTCAGCCTGGCACCAGGGAAGGGGGCACAATCTGACTTCCTCTGGCCTGGCACTGGGGCAGGGGGAGCAGTCTGAGGTCCCCCAGTGCAGAAATGGGGCAGGGGGTGCACCTTGAGGTCCCCTGTTAAGCCCTTCTGGGCAGGGGGCACAGCATCAGGTCCCCCGGCCTGGCGCCAGGGTGGAGGGCACAGCCTCAGGTCCTCTGGCCCAGTGCCAGGGCAGGGGTTGCAGCCTGAGGTCCCCTGGCCTGGCACCAGGGTGGGGGCCACAGCCTGAGGTCCCCTGTCAAGCCCCACAGAGGGGGTGGGGCACAGCCTCAGGTCCCTGCTAATTGCTCCTTAAGGCTCGTTATGAGAACTCGGCCTCAGCTGTGGGTGCAGCCATCTTTGTGGCGGAGGGATGGTTAATTTGCATTTTTTCTTATTATATAGAATATAACAAAAGAGAAACATGCAAATTAGCCATCCCTCTGATATGCTTGAGCCATGCCCACAAGCCACACCCACAAGCCAAACAGATTGATCATGCAAATTAGCCCAACAAAAATGGCAGTTAATTTGCATATGCAAGTGTCAGGCACCCCAGGAGGCGGCAGCCGTGGCCCTGGGCTCTCCGGCCCATTGTCGGCCCAGGAAGCGAGGCCAGGCGCACCTAGCCACGCCCGCAGGCTCCCAGGACCTTTGCAGGCCCGGGAGGCGAGGTTGTAGCCATGCCTGTGGGCTCTGGGGACCTTGTCGGTGGAGGGCGGGAGGTTTGGAGGACTTGGCAGAGCAGGAGACTGCTGGACATAGAGCAGAGTGAGGGAGAGGGTGGCTTGGAGGGTGCAGCTCCCTCTGTCACCCCAGCTTCCTGGGGTGTTGAAACTGACAGAATCAGCCAGAATCAGCCTTTGGTCAGACAGCTCTCAGCAGCCTGACAGCCAGGACTCTCATTCACCTGCATCTCAGACCGTGACAGTAGAGATGTGGCACTATGTCTAAAGAACAACTGTTGATACAATATAGCTCTGCAGCCGAAAGATGCCCATGTTATTGACAGAAAGTGTCTGTGGAGCAGCGTGCATCTGATCTTGAAAGAAGGTGGTGCCTGCAACAGGATGTATCTGAACACCAACTACTGGAAAAATGTCACTCTGATGCCAAAAAGCGCCGGCATTATCGACAGAAAATGTCTAAAGACCAACGTGCCTTTGAAGTTGAAAGAAGGTGGTGGCGATGACAGAATATGTCGAAAGAACAGTCATCAAGAAGTACTACCAATACCGGTAGGAACTGCCTTCTCAGCGAAAATGGAGTACATGAGGATGCAATCCTCGAACATAGTTGTGGTGAAATGACTGTTCAATGTGAATTTTGCCTCTCGCTAAATTTCTCTGATGAAAAACCCTCCGATGGGAAATTTACTCGATGTTGTAGCAAAGGGAAAGTCTGGCCAAATGACATACATTTTCCAGACTACCCAGCATATTTAAAAAGATTAATGACAAGCGAAGATTCTGACAATAAAAATTTCATGGACAATATTCGTTCCATAAATAGTTCTTTTGCTTTTGCTTCCATGGGTGCAAATATTTCATTTGCAGTTCATATTTTTCTGTCTCGCTACAAGTAAAAGATTATCAATGCCAGAAAACCAGGGCTGCTCAGAAAGACTCGATCAACATCAACAACCTCATGCATGAAATAAATGAATTAACAAAATCGTACAAGATGCTACATGAGGTAGAAAAGGAAGCCCAATCTGAAGCAACAGCAAAAGGTATTGCTCCCACAGAAGTAACAATGGCAATTAAATACGATCTTAACAGTGACCTGGCTAGATATAATTCTCCCTGTGTAAGCGAGATTGCTGTCATATTCAAAAACGAAGATGGAGAACCTCCTTTTGAAAGGGACTTGCTCATTCATTGTAAACCAGATCCCAATAATCCAAATGCCACTACAATGAAACAAATCAATATTCTGTTTCCTACATTAGATGCAATGACATATCCTATTCTTTTTCCACATGGTGAAAAAGGCTGGGGAACAGATATTGCATTAAGACCCAGAGACGACAGTGTAATCAACAATAATACTAGATAAAATGTAAGGACACAAGTCACACAAATGCAGTATTATGGATTTGATCTCTCTGTGCAGGACATGTTCAACCCTATTTTAAATGCAGGAAAATTAACTCAACAGTTTATCATGGGTTCATATTAAAAAATGGAGGCCAACTGGATAAATTTCATCAAAGCAAACCAATCTAAGCTGAGAGTTGAAAAATATAGTGGTTTGATGGATTATCTCAAATCTAAATCTGAAAATGACAATGTGCCGATTGGTAAAATGGTAATAGTTCCATAATCTTTTGAGGGTAGTCCAGAAATATGCAGCAGCGATATCAGGATGCTCTGGCAAAAAGTTGAAAACAGACCTGACTTGGTAGCCAGAGTTTTTAATATTAAGCTGATTGCTCTTTTAAATGATATCTGTGAAGTCCATTTATTTGGCAAAGTAATAGCTAAAATTCATGTCATTGAATTTCAACAATGCAGACTGCCTCATGCTCACATATTATTGATATTAGATAGTGAGTCCAAATTATGTTCCTCTAATTAATTCCCTTTCAATGTGCATGAATTTTGTGCACCGGACTACTAGTATAGGATAAACAGCCTGGAGGTGCTTGAGGGAAGAGGGATAGCAGTTGATGGAGTGAGTTCATGGGCACTTGAGTTCACCGGATAAGGGTTCCTTTGTTGCTTGACCATACAGAGACAGATTCCCAATTTTATTCTCTTTCAAGCTAGCCTCCCAGAGCAAACTACTACACAACCTTGCCTTTCCCCATTCATCATTTCTAAAACTTTCATGCCCAGGAGGTGGTGGTGGGGACAGTGTGGTACAAACCTTGTCTCCTCTACTTCTGATATTCAATTCATGATTTCACTGATAAAGATTCCCATATTTATTATAGTTAGAGCTGAGAAAAGCCAGTTGGAAACCAACTGGTGTGACTCCAGTCCTTACCCCAGGCAAATGAGGGAGCAGGCCACCTTGCCCTAAGGCCATGGCCAGCAAACCATTTTGAGGCTAGGCTGGTAAGCTTCAGCTCTGTCGGTGAAGTGTGGACTGTGCAGCCTAAAGCTGGATGGGGAAGGAAAGAAGAGAGCGTTGCTGACGCCTGACCCTTTGGATTCTCTGGGGCAGCTTTGTTGTACTTCTGGGAGAGTTAGTCCTCAGCATGCTGTGAGGGCAGCTGCAGTGGGAGAAAGGGCCACTCATCACCACTGTCAGATATAAAAGACCCAGAGACTCCTTGACTCCAGAGACTGATGCTGGATAACTAACCTTCCAGCATCCTTCCTGCAACACAGTGGTCTTAGCTGCTTCTTGATAGTGGTCACTTTATAACTATGCAGGGCATGGCCTCAAGAGGAATGTTTTCAAAATTGGAGATCAGTTTAACAATAAGATTACTCTACAGTTTGCTCTTTGCCAATGACTAGTGATGTTACTCAGTCTGGCACTAAAACCCCTCCACCATCCAACACTCCACATCCCCCTCTGCAACTCCTACCTAATCTCTGAGGATCCAAATTTAGTGCCTGCCTATCCTCCAATCCTGCTGAGCATATCTCCACCCCTACATTTGCACACAAGTCATTTATTCTGACTGGGATGCCAACTTCTCTTCCTTCCATTATATCCCAACCTATTCTTCCAAAGCATTTAAGCCTCCCCCAAGTCTGTCAGCACATTTGGACCCATTCCTCCTCTGAACACCTCTAGTATTTACTGTCTGTTCACCTTTGGAACAATTAATCATATGCCTGATGAGATTCTTAAGGTGTGTCTCTCATAATTTTCTTGCTTCTACCAATATATTAGCACTCTGAAGGCAGAGGCTTTTTATAATATTCTCTCGTCTCTACTATAGAATTTAGCACTGTGTAGGGGCCCAGTAAATAGCAGTCCATTTGGTCACTTGTAGATTGAAAACCCTTGATAGTATGGATTAATGTTTATTTTTCTCATATCGGGCCTTTTCTCATATTGTGTACCCTAAAAGGGGAACAGAAACTAAGGTTTGTGTGTGTGAAGTTTATGGCTTACAAACATAAATCTACATCATTTGTTCCTTTCAATAACTTTGTGAGGGTTGTTATATCCCATTGTAAAAACAACAAAAACTGAGACTCAGAGAATGAAGTTACTTGCCTAGGTTTACACAACTAGTAAGTTGTAGTCCTGGATTTGAACACAGATTGTTCTGATGTCAAAGACAAAGTATTGGTAATTATGCTGTGTCCCTGACACTTGAGTGCAAGGACCCAAGTAGGTGTTGGGATGGGGATTGTAGTATAGAAATAATACATTTTAACTTTTTTATTATTCAGTCAAATGTGATTTAATAAACATTTGATATTTATTAAAGCAAGTGCTACATACTGTATTGGATGCTGAGAGGGATGAAAAAATAGCAGGCTAAAACTGCTGACTTCTGGGAGCTCATAATCTCACACAAGAAAAAAAATACCTATTGAACCAAATTCTGATAAAAGGTGGTTTTGACACAGGTTTATGAGGGAAGGAGAGAGGGATTGATTTTGACTAAAATTGTAGGGGAAGTCATCTTTGAAAAGGTGTAAATTTAGTTGGGTCTCTATGGAAGTTCAGATTTTTACAACTAAACAAAGAAAAGCCTTCTAGACCAGGGGAAAATTGGTGCAGAAACTGAGTTTGGAGGGCCTCGGATATATGTATGGATAGATACTCTGGAGCCCAGCCCCATGGATGAGTAGTGTTGTGTTAATAAAATCCTGGTAGGAAAGATGTTATCTTTTTCTCTTCTTGTACTAAGCCAAGGGTACAGTCCATCTATAAATGAATACAATTCTTTATCTCAGGGATTACAGTACCAGAAAACTTCAACTAAGGTGGTGAAAAGCCCATCACAGTGGCCTCCCAACCCAATGAACTGTTGCAGGCTGATGATTTCATAAACACTATATATCCATTTTTTTTAATTCTTCTTGATTACCATCTAGAATAGTTATAGGAAGGAAAATGCCCAGTTAAAAGTCATTTGAGCCCTGGCTGATTTGGCTCAGTGGTTGAAGCATTGGCCCAAAGACCGAAGGGTTGTGGGTTCCATTTCTGGATAAGGGCATGCACTTCAGTTGCAGGTTCAATCACCAGTCCCAGTCAGGGCGAGAGTGGGAGGCAACTAGTCATTGTGTGTGTGTGTCTCTCTCTCCTCCTGCCCACTCCATTCCACTCTAAAATTCAATGGAAAAAATATGCTCACTCCTCAGGTGAGGATTTTTAAAAAAGTCATTTGACAGGGAAGATTAAAATTATACAATCCATTTTCTTTTCTTTTTAAAATTTAAATTATTTATTTTTATATGCAATAAACATTAATATTTAAAGAAAAAAATTTAAATATAATAATATTACCCAAATGGTACTAATATACTATAATATCACAAAAGTTGTACGAAATATTAAAAAATCTGAAAATAACAGGATTACATCTATTATATTCTAAAATATATTTTCCCTCTGGCTCTGTTTTGATTCATCAGTTTCTGTTGTTCATTATATTCCACAAATGAGTGAAATTATGTGATATTTATCTTTCTCAGACTGGCTTATTTAACTTAGCGTAATGCTCTCAAGGTACATCCATGCTGTTGCGAATGTTAAGAGTTCCTTTCTTTTACAGCAGTGTAGTATTCCATTGTGTAGATGTTCCACAGTTTTGTAATCCACTCAT
>NW_006298037.1:134432-138185 GCF_000327345.1 Myotis davidii
AACCCGCATGTGGCTCACGAGCTGCAGTTTGCCAGCCACTGCTAGGTGCTGTATCAGTAAAGGTATTGCCATGGGCTACATCTTATATTTTGCTGCCTATGGATTCTTCTAAGATTTTTATGGTTTCCTATCTTATGATTAAGTCTTTTATCCATTTTGAGTTTATTTTTTTGTATCGTATAAGTTGGTGGTCAAGTTTATTCTTTTTTGGCACATATCTGTCCAATTTTCCCAACACCATTTATTGAAGAGACTGTCTTAACTCCATTGCATGCTCTTGCCTCCTTTGTCAAATATTAATTGAGCATAATGGTTTGGGTCAATTTCTGGGTTCTCTGTTCTGCTCCATTAGTCTATTTGTTTTTGTGACAGTACCAGGCAGTTTTGAGAACATTGACTTTGTAATATAACTTGATGTCTGGTACTGTGATCCCTCCAACTATGGTCTTCTTTCTCAGGATTGCTGCAGCTATTCAGGGTCATTTTTTTTTTTTAATTCTGTATAAATTTTTGGAGTTTGTTCTAGGTCTGTGAAATATGCTGTTGGTATTTTAATGGGAATTGAGTTGAATCTATAGATTGCTTTGGGTAGTATGGACAGTTTAATGATGTTGATTCTACCAGTCCATGAACATAGTATATTCTTCCATTTGTTTGTGTCTTCCTCTATCTCTTTTTTCAACATCCTGTAGTTTTCCGAGTAGATGTCTTTTGTTTCCTTTGATAAGTATATTCTTAAGTATGTTAAGTTTTTTGTTGCAATGATAAATGGGATTTTTTTTTTTTTTTAGTTAACTTTGAGTTCATTATTGGTGTAGAAAAATGCCACAGAATTCTGGCTGTTAATTTTGTATCCTGCTACATTGGCAAATTCATTTATTAAATCTAGTAGTTTTTTTGATGGAGTCTTTGTGGTTTATATGTACAATATCATGTCATCTGCGAATAATGACAGTTTTACTTCTCCTTTTCCAATTTGGATGACTTTTATTTCTTCTTGTCTGATTGCTATGGCTAGTATTCCTAGTACTATGTCAAACAGGAGTGTTGAAAATGGGCATCTCTTGCCCTAATCAGTTTGGCTCAGTGGATAGAGCGTCAGCCTGCAGACTGAAGGGTCCCAGGTTCGATTCCGGTCAAGGGCATGTACCTTGGCTGCAGGCACATCCCCAGTAGGGGGTGTGCAGGAGGCAGCCGATCAATGTTTCTCTCTCATTGATGTTTCTAACTCTCTCTCCCTCTCCCTCCTTTCTGTAAAAAATCAATAAAATTTATTAAAAAAGAAAAGAAAATGGGCATCTCTGTCTTATTCCTGTTCTTAGGGGAAATGGTTTTAGTTTTTGCCCATCCTATCAAATAAAAGAGAAACATGCAAATTAACTACCCCTCTGCTATGCCCAAGCCACACCACCAGCCATGCCTACAAGCCACGCCCAGTAGCCAATGAGGAGTGAGTATGCAAATTACCTGACAAAGATGGCAGGTAATTTGCATACACAGAGGAGAGTGGGAGAGCCGGTAGCTTGGGAGGACATGGCTCCCTTGGTTGCTCCCTTGGTCGCTCCATTGGAGGGATGTGGCTCCCTCGGTCACCGGATGCAGAGCAGAACAGGAGAGCCGGAGGCTTAGGCTTGGGGGGATGTGGCTCCCTTGGTCAGGGAAAACCCAGAGCGTGGGGAGCACCAGGAATTCTGGTAATAGTAGTTTTGGTGGCAGCCCCAGGACTGGAAGCAGAAGCCCAGAGCGGGGGAGAGGGGAGCACCAGGAATGCTGGGAATCGTAGTTCTCCTAGACACTACACTAGAGCAAAGTGAGCCTGGAACAAGTTACTGTTACAGTGGGGATGGAGGGAAAGCAAAGGTGAGAGACATACGTGAAATCAGAGTGTCTAGGAAAAATTAAAGGGAAGATATCCTAAAACTTCCAAGAAATCTCCACCAATGGAGCAAAGAAAAAAAAATCCCTCTATTATTCTGTGAGCAACAAACCAAACTGGGTTGGGGTCTCAGACAATTCTCTCATATGATTGCAAAGACAGACAGAAACTCCCAGACTGGAGAGGGCTCCCCTGAGGGCTCCCAGATTGGAGAGGGTGCAGGTCGGGCTGAGGGACCCCCCCTTCCACCCCGCAACCCCCTAGTGCATGAATCTTCGTGCACCAGGCCCCTTGTCTATCTATAAATATAAAAGCCTAAGTGGCCATCACAACCAAAACAACCAAATGGACTACTGAACAGGCTGCATGGGGCAACCAGGCCAGCGGGGGGGTTAGTGAGGAGTGACAAAATGACCAAGCAGCAGGCTGCATGGGGGGACCAGGCCAACAGGGGGGGCAGTGAGGGGTGACCAGGCTGGCAGGGTGCCGGGGTCCAGCCTCGGGGGTCCAGGGGTTCCGGGGGGCAACCAGGCCAGCAGGGGGGTTAGTGCATTAGTGAGGGCCAACCAAATGACTGAGCAGTGGTCTGTGTGGGGAAACCAGGCCAGCAGGGGGGTTAATGAGGGCCAACCAAAGAGTGAGCAGCGGGCTGAGTGGGGCAACCAGGCTGGCAAGGAGGTTAGTGAGGCATGACCAAACAACTGAGCAGTAGGCTGCATGGGGCGACCACGCTGGCAGGGGGGTTAGGGAGGGATGACCAAATGACAGAACAGCGGGCTGTGTGGGG
The DNA here is from genome assembly GCF_000327345.1 of Myotis davidii. Taxonomy (NCBI): domain Eukaryota; kingdom Metazoa; phylum Chordata; class Mammalia; order Chiroptera; family Vespertilionidae; genus Myotis; species Myotis davidii. Next base: position 137,096 of record NW_006298037.1, read on the forward strand.
CAACCAGGCCAGCAGGGGTGGCAGTGAGGGGTGATCAGGCCAGTGAGGGGGGCAGTAAGGGGAAACCAAGCTAGTGGAGGGGGAGTTAAGGGTGACCAGGCCAGCGGGGTGTGGGCAGTTGGGGGTGACCAGGCCATCATAGGGTGAAGTTAGGGGTAATCAGGCAGGCGGGCAGTTGAGCAGTTAGGAGCCAGTGGTCCCAGATTATGAGAGGGTGCAGGCTGGGCTAAGGGGACCCCCCCCATGCATGAATTTTGTGCACCGCGCCTCTAGTATATATATAAAAGCATAATATGCAAATTGATTGGACAGCGGAACAACCAGTCGCTGTGATGCACATTGACCACCAGTGGACAGACGCTCAATGCAGGAGCTGCCCCTGATTGCTGCCTGCTGGCCAACCTCTCAGTCCCTCCCACCAGCTGGCAGGCTCCAATTGCCCATTGGAGAACAGGGAGCCAGGGTGGGTGGCAGCGGACACTGGTGACACCAGACCAAGGTCCCCGCCCCACCAGTTGCCCTACAGACAGAGGGCAACAGGCAGCGAAGGGTGGGAATAGCCAATCTCTCAATTCCTCCTCCTGGCCGGCAGGTTCTGATCACCCAATGGGGAATGGGGAATCAGGGGTAGGTGACGGCAGGGGGCGGCAGCCAGGGAAGATGGCCCTGATTACAGGCCAGGCCCAGGAACCATACCCATGCACAAATTCCGTGTTCCAGGCCTCTAGTTAAGTAAAATGTTGGCTGTAAGTTTGTCATATAAGGCTTTTATTATGTTGAGGTATGATCCCTCTATTCCCAGTTTGCTGAGAGTTTTTATCAAGAAAAGGTGTTGGATTTTGTCAGATGCTTTTCTGCATCAATTGATATGATCATGTGATTTTTTTTTCAAGTTTTCTTTATGTGATGTGTAATGGTTATTAATTTGCAGATATTGTACCAGCCTTGCATCCCCAGAATAAATCCCACTTGGTCATGATGTAATGCTGGATCCAATTTGCTAGAATTTTGTTGAGGATTTTAGCATCTATGTTCATCAAGGATTAAAAAACAATGTAGAGACTTCACTGACTTCATTGTTTAGGTTTTG
>NW_006298037.1:138628-139912 GCF_000327345.1 Myotis davidii
GTGATTTTTTTTTTAAGTTAATGTGATATATCACATTTATTGATTTGCGGATATTGTACCAGCCTTGCATCCCCAGAATACATCCCACTTGGTCATAGTGTATGATCTTTATAAAGTATTGTTTCATGTATTTGCTAATATTTTGTTGAGGATTTTGGCATCTTTGTTCATCAGGGATATTGCCCTGTAATTCTCTTTTTTTTTTTTGTAGCGTCTTTATCTGTTTTTGATATTAGGGTAATGCTGGCTTCATAGAAAGAGCTTGGAAGTGTGCCCTCCTCTTGAATTTTTTGGAATAGTCTGAGGAATGTAGGTTTTAGTTCTTTGAATATTTGGCAAAACTCTCCTGCGGAGCCCTCTGAACCAGGACTTTTGTTTGTTGGGAGTTTATTGATTGCTTCATTACTTTCCTCAGTAGTTATCAACCTATTCAGATTTTCTGATTCTTCCTGATTGAGTTTTGGAAGATTATATTTTTTCTATTCATCTAAGTTGTTCAGTTTGTTGGAGTAAAGTTGTTCATAGTATTTTTTTTTAAATCCTTTGTGTTTCTGTGGAGTTGTTACTTCACATTTTTCATTTCTGATTTTGTTTATTTGGGTCCTCTCTCTTTGTTTCTTGTTCATCCTGGCAAGAGGTTCATTAATCTTGTTTACACTTTCAAAGAACCAGCTCTTGGTTCTATTGATCTTTTGTATTTTTTTCTTTTTTGGGTCTCTATGTCATTTCTTTCTGCTCTGACCTTTACTTTTTCCTTTCTTCTATATACTCTGGGCTTTTCTTGTTGTTCTCTTTCTAGTTCTTTAAGTTGTAAGGTTAAATATTTTATTGCTGATTTTTCTTGTTTTTTGAGGTATGCCTGTAATGCTATGAACTTCCCTTTGAGGACTGCTTTTGCTGTGTCTGCAGTCTATCATAAAATGTGGGTTGCTCTGTTCTCATTTTCATTTGTCTCAAGGTATCTTTTGATTTCTTTCTTGGATCTCTTTGTAACCCAATCATTGTTTAGCAGCATGTTATTTAGCTTCCAAGTGTTTGATTGTTTTTTATAGTAGTTGATTTCTAATTTTATGCCACCTTTTTATGTCAATCCCCTTTAGTATTATGAAGTAGCCTTTTTTATCTCTTTCTATGGCCTTTACTTTGAGGTCTATTTTGTCAGATGTTGTACTGTAAGGTAATTTATAGGCCCTTCTCCTCCTCCTCCTCCTTCTCCTCCTCCTCCTCCTTCTTCTTCATCTTCTTCTTCAAGTAGGCCTGTAGTGCTATGAACTTCCCTCTCCA
>NW_006298037.1:139944-147966 GCF_000327345.1 Myotis davidii
GTGTCCCATAGATTTTGGATTGTTGTGTTTTCATTGTCATTTGTTTCCAGGATGCTTTTTATTTCTTATTGATCTCTTTGTAACCCAATCATTGTTTAGCAGCATGTTATTTAGCTTCCAAGTGTTTGATTGTTTTTTATAGTAGTTGATTTCTAATTTTATGCCATTGTGATCTGAGGAGATCCTTGGTATGATTTCAATCTTCTCAAATTTGATGAGCCTTAGCCTGTGTCCTAAAATGTGGTCTATCTTTGAAAAATATACCATGTGGAATTGAAAAGAATGTATATTCCTTAGCTTTGGGGTAAAATGTTCTGAAGATGTTAATTAATTTGATCTGATCTAGTGAGTCATTTAGGCTTGCTGTTTCTTTGATTTTTTTGTCTAGAAGATATATTCAGTGATGTCAATGGGGTATTAAAGTCCTCTACCATGATTGTATTGCTGTTCATCTCTACCTTGATATCTTATTGCTGTTGATCTCTACCTTGATATCTTCCAGAAATTTTTTAAATGTATTTTAGTGCTCCTGTATTGGGTTCATATATGTTTACCAGAGTTATATTCTCTTTTTATGTCAATCCCCTTTAGTATTATGAAGTAGCCTTTTTTATCTCTTTCTATGGCCTTTACTTTGAGGTCTATTTTGTCAGATATAAGTATTGCTACCCCTCCTTTCTTTTTCATTTCCATTTGCCTGAAAAATATTTTTCCATCCCTTCACTTTCAGTCTGAGTCTCTTGTTTTGAGGTGGGTCACTTGTAGACAGCATATATATGGGTCATGTTTTCTTATCCATTCAGCCACCCTATGTCTTTTGATTTTAGCATTTAATCCATTTATATTTAAGATTATTGACTAGAGGCCCATTGCATGAAATTCGTGCATGGAAGGGGGATCTCCTCAGCCTGGCCTTCACCCTCTCTCAATCTGGGACCCCTTGGGGGATGTCCAACTGCTGGTCAGGATTCCTGTGGGATTGGTCCTAAACCAGGGATATCCCTTTCACAATCTGGGACCTCTGGCTTCTAACTGCTGACCTGCTTGCCTGCCTGGTCACCTCTAACCACTCTGCCTGCCTGACAGATCGCCCCTAACCACTCTGCCTGCCTGCCTGATCACCCCTAACCACTCTACCTGCCTGCCTAATCACCCCTAACCATTCTGCCTGCCTGGTCGCCCCTAACCACCTCTGCCTCAGTTCTCGCTGCTGCAGCTTCATCCAGAAGGATGTCCAGAATGATGTCCAGAAGGTTGTCTGGCTATCCAGTCTAATTAGAATATTATGCTTTTATTATTATAGATAAGTACTTATTTGTTTCCATTTAATTCTTTCTTCCTGTTTTCCTTCTGCCCTTTCTATTTCTTCTGTTTACAACAGTCCCTTTAGCATTTCTTGCATTGCTGGCTTGGTGGTAATAAACTCCCTTAGCCTTTTTTGTATGGAAGCTCCTGATTTAACCATCAATTTTGAATGAAAGCCTTGCTGAATAGAGTATTCTTGGATTTAGTCCCTTTCTTTGCATCACTTTGTATACTTCATTCTACTCACTTCTAGCCTGATGTGTTTCTAATGAGAAATCAGTTGATGTTCTAATGGAAGATCCCCTTGTAGGGACCTTTCTGTCTCTTTCTTGCAGCCCTTAAGATTCTTGATTTGTTGTTAATGTTTGCCATTGTAATTACATCGTGTGTTGGTATGGGTCTTTTTGGATTCATCTTGTTTGGAACTCTCTGTGCTTGTGTGACTTTTTTCTTCTCCAAGTCAGGGAAGTTTTCTGTCATTATTCCTTCAAATAGGTTTTCTAATCCTTCCGCCTCTTGTCCTTCTGGCAGTCCTATTATGTGTATGTTGCTTTGTTTTATGTTGTCCTGAAGCTCCCTTAAAATCTCTTCCCACTTTTTAATTTTCATTTTTCCATTTGCTGTTCAACTTAGGTGTTTTCTTTCCTGTCTTCTAACTTGCTGATTTTGTCCTCTGCCTCTTATCTAATGTTGAAACCTTCCATTGTGCTCTTTATTGCAGTTATATCATTCCTCATTTTCTTTTGATTCTTACATATGTTGGTGAATTTCCCATCCAGATTGTTGAACATCTTTATAACCACTACTCTGAATTCTCTCATATTGCTTGCTTCCATTTTGTTTAGCTCCATTTCTGGTGACTCCTCCTTTTCTTTCCTTTGGGGATTATTTCTTTGTTTCCCCATTTTTGCTGTCTCTTTCTGGCTCTAGGTACTCTACTTGGGGTCCAATTGGTTGAAGCCCCTAGTAGTCCAGTGGTCTAGGACTCGTCAGCCCAGAGGCTGGGTCTGCTTTGAGTCTCACACCTTTATTGCCTCTGTTCTGAGTTGTATCCCCTTTCCCCACATATCTTGTCCCTCATTTCTCTGCTTCAGATGTTCAGGGGCAGCAGGGGTCCTTGCACAGTTACTCTGGTGTGTGACTTCCTGGGAGGGCAGAACTTTCTGGCATGCAGTTTGCTGTGTGGTCCTTGTACCCGCCGCAGAGTGGCACCCTAGGACCCTTTGGCAGCACACTTGCAGCACAGTCCTGTGATCCTTGGCTGGGTGCACTGGGCCCCATTGGTAGCATGGTCCTGGGGCTTGTGGCAGGGTATGCACCAGGTGGCTCTGTGTTCCACTGGCAGCACTGACATGGCACCTGGGATAGGGCAGTTGCTGGGTGGCTCCCAGTGGCTACTGCAGTGCTGATCTGGGGCTGGGGTTAGGGCGGTAGCCTGGCAGCTCTGTATCACTATGGCAGCCCTGTCAGCCCAGAATCCTAGGATGCTGGGTCCAGGTGCGATGGTGAGGACACACAGTAAGGAGGTCTCTGTTGTGCACTGGCTGCAGATGCCTGGGATTTGGGGTCTGGGCACATGGGCTAGGAGGTGTGGCGTGGGCTGTCTCTCTGGTGTGTGCTCACTGCAGATGCCTCCTCCGGAGGGTTCTGATGCATGTGGTTCATGGATCTATTTTGGAAATGCCATCTAGGTGCTCAAGAGGAGAAGTAGATTTTTTTTTTAGCAGAGTTTTGTCTTGAGTGATTTTTCAGATCTCAATTTTTCATTAAAAGATCATTTTAACCCACTCTGTTTGTCTAGTGTCTTGTCATTTTGTCTTTAAAGAAGTAACCATTTTTTTTCTCATCTGTATCCTCTTAGAATCTTATGTTCATTGGAAATATGATTCAGATAAGAAATATCTAGAGCATAGAAACTGTGAAAAATATAATGAATATGAAACAGCAAAAGGAGATTTGAAGGCAGATGATAGAGAAACTTTAAGTTCAGGCCAAGGATTTCTGACTTAAACTTGTTGAAAGGGCAACCTTTGTAGATTTTTCAAGAGAGAGGTGATGCTATCAGATTTCTTTTCTCAGGCAAATAAGTCAGACAATATTGTGTAGGATAGATAGTGCTGAGCAAATAGTGGTAAAAGAATGATTTTAGGAGGTAATTTTAAGATTTCAGGTAAGGGGAAAAATGGGATGTGAGGATGATTAAAGAGAGGGCATGGGCAATGCAAGCTATTGGAGAGGTTAGAATTCACAGGACTTGATGACCAATTGGCTCTGTGTGGTAAAAAAAGATAACAGAGTCAAATTAACTTCAAACATTTGGGCTTGCAATGTGATGAAAAGAACCACTGCTGGAAGGGCAAGTTTGTTGCAGGAAGTGGAAATGGCTTCAGTTTGGGCCATATTAATCTTAAGGTGTTAGTAAGATAATCATATGGAGATGTATAATCAAGAGAGAGGTTAGGTTTAGAGATCTAGATATGGCTGTTATTATTCAATAAAGTCTATTGAGCATGAACTGTTCCAGGCACTGTTCTAGGCACTATTCCAGGCACTGTTCTAGGCACTATTCCAGATGCTTGGTGTGTATCAGTGAACAAAGAGACAAAATCTCCTTCTTTCATGGATCTGACATTCTAACAGGGGTGATGTGAAGTGGGCATAATGAAAGTAATAAGTAAATTTCTTGTAAGTCAGAACATAAGTACTATGGGAAAGAAAACAAATGAGATTGTGGGAATGCCCCAAAAGAGAGGAATACAAGGGGAGAAGCAAGGAGGACCAAGGGAAGACCCTTTAGGATACTGACAAAAAAGTAAAGATGATGAATGATGGCAACTCCTTTAAAGTTTATTGAATAAAAAGGTGTAGTTAGGCTTGTACTTCAAGCTTACAAGAAATAAGATTATGGAGAGCATTTTTGTTTGAGGGGATTAGTGCAAAAACTTGAGAGTGTCTGCTGTCTGAAAGAAAGGACCCAAAGGGAAGGGAGAGAGAACGGAAAATGAATGCATGAAGTAGAATTAAGAGCAAAACAGGAATTTAGATTTTAAAACTAATAAAAGTGTTGGTGTTTACTTTGGAAGAACAAGCAAAAATAATAGGAGACAAGGAAAAGAAAAGTTGAGTGAAGATATGGAAAGTTTATAGTGGAAGGGAATGGGAACTGAAGATGTTATTTTATAATTTGACTGTTTGAAAAGCATAAAAAGGATAAGAAAAATAAATAAAAATATTCAGCCAGCAATGTTGTGGGCCAGAGGCTGTGTATATGAGTGTGTAATGGAATCAGCATGATGAGTTGCATGTGCGTGTTCACTAGGATCTTTATAGGTGGGGGAGATTAAAACAATAGTATGAGCACATCTGGAATTGAGTTTAGAATAGTAATCTCAGAAGTGAATGAAATTAGGGGAAATAGTTTATTGTTGAGTAGTGTAGAAATGGTTGACTCTAGTTTCCTAACATTAATAGAAATAGAGGTGAAAGCAAGTGATATTAGGAGAAAAGAATAAGAAGGTATCCAGTGAGTGGAAAGTCCAATGGGATGGGAGAGGATGTTTAGTGGGAGTGACAGCATAGCTGGAAGTCTATTAGAAACTAAAGTAAGAGGGATATTTTAAGTCTTAATATTTCAAGGTTAGGACAATTTCAGGTGATAGCAAAGTAATGGAGTGGCCACTGAGTTGGTTGCTAAAGTAAAAAGTGGATGAAGGTTATTGAACTAAAGGATGTGAAGGCCAGAGTCATGAATGAGTCATCCACATGAAGGTTGAAATTTTTCAAAAAAGACAAGAGGGACTATGATGGAAAAAAAGATGATGATCTGGGCTCCAGAATGTTCAATAAACACAATGGAGTGCTTGGCAGAGAGATCTGGGCATGATTATGAAGCGGGTTTATCAGCTAGATGATGATGAGGAGTTATTTATGAAAGAAAGTCTGGAAGATACAGTGTGGAAACTCTTATTAGTAATATATAGTTTGAATGAATGAAAAAAAAACTATAAAACTTGATTAATTCAAGTGTGGCCTGTGGGCGAGCAGCATCTAGGAATCACCTGGGAGCTCGCTAGAAATGCAGAATCTCAGTTCCTACCCTATACCTACTGAATCAGAATCTGAATTTTATCAAAATTTCCAGATTGAAATTTAAAAAGCACTGAAGGAAGTGTCATTATAAGAGGAAATATAAAGTTTAGTGAAGAAGTAAAAGAAACTTTTCAGAAGATTTGTTAACAAGGCTTAGGTATGGGTAGAGCTGACCTAAGTGGAGAACTACCAATTTTAATTGTAACAAACTAGGTGTAAACTTAACTGCTTGAGTTTCTACCACTTTTTGGGTGGATCCAGGCAGATTTTTTATTTTTGTCCTGGGTTATCTTCAGGTGGTGGAGAGAACTGGGTTGGCTTTGGCTGCTCAGGCAGTTGGTAAACCTTCCTGGAAGGTTCTTCTTAGATAATAAGAACATTGGTGATCATTGTTTGCAAATGGGTTTGTGGCTGAGGCCTGGTGGAGTTGCTTTATAATAATGAGTCTTCTTGTTATCGAATGGAATCATGTTGGAAGGCAATGTAAATGTTTCCAGTTACTTGGTAGAATAGATTAAACTCCTTCAGGAGGTGATCTGTTTTGATACCATAGGACACAAGTTAAGTGTGCAATGGTGGGGCCCAGGAAAAAGTTAAAGATGTCAACAAATGCTAGAGGACAAAGATGCCTCCAACTGAAAACTCCAAAGTTGCCTTTAGCTTTTTAAAGTTTTGTTTACAGCTTTTTCTTTCTGTATTTATTTTACTAGCTTCATCATGTCCCCTTCCAAATAAGATGTGAGTATTGATCTAGGCAATGTTAATTAAAACACCCTAAAAACTTAAAGCCTTGAACGAAAATAACATGTATTGGCTGAACATATGTGCATGTAATAGTATCAATATTGAAAGCCCATGCTGTGAGAAGCTGTAGCAAAGCATTTTTAGCAGACTTACTTCTGGGATCACTAATGATTAATTAGTCTGTATCATAATGTAAAGCAAATGTCACTCTAGCTACTTGGAGTTACTGTCATTTGAGAGTGGAACGATTTCCTGTTGATCACCAACAGTAAAATGTAAACTGCCTGCCATCTTGTGGAAGATAATGGGTATCTCATGCCCAGGAAAAAAAATCAAGAGATTCTCCTAGACTCTTGCATGCTCTCTTGAGGGTTGTCATGGATGCATTGTTTCCTATAGAGAAGTGTAGTAAGGATTAACACTAAATTATCACATCTCAATTAAAAATTGCACAATTGTATTTCCTTTCTCACCACATATTTTTAAACTTAAGCATTCAGCCAGAACAGTAAACTATTGTGTCTTTCCATTGGTGGCTAGTTCTTGAAAAATCGTGAGTTGGCCTGACATGCTCAGCTTATTGGCTAGCCCCAGGAGAAACTGTAGCTGAATTAGTATTTCACAATGCTATCTCAGAAGCATAGTGCAAACTATGAAGGAGTAGACTGATGCAGAATTCTTGGAGCACTCAGGAGTTTAACCAGCTCCTCAAGGGCCTTCAAATGGTTCTGCTCAGCATAGCCATCAGCTCAATTGATTACTATAACTCGCTCAATCCCAGGAAAATATGTGTCCTGGGGAACAAATAGTTATTTCCTAACTCCAATCACAATTGAGAAAACAAATGGATCAGTAAAGGGCTGCTCAGAGGAGACAAGTGAATAGAGCAATGGAAGAAATTGACTTTTGGAAAGAGAAGAAAAATAAAACTACCCACATGTTCCTTAACAGGTAGTTTTGGTCAGTTTGCAGTGGGAAGGAGTTAAATGGCTGTTTCATTAAATTGACTGGTCAATTTAGTTAAAACAGCCAATTTGGTAAGCATGTATAGACACAGTCAGGATCATTTTCAGAGACACTTTGACAACCTGTATTTAATCCACTCTTATAAGTCTAGTCCTTAGTCCTGCATTTATCTATCTATCTATCTATCTATCTATCTATCTATCTATCATCATCATCATCTATCTACCATCTATCTATCCTATATCATCTATCTATTGATTTTAAATATCACACTGGAGTAATTGGACCTCTTTGTTTCATGTACATACAGAAGGCAAAAGTAGATTTACAGTTGTAAGGTAAACAGAGTTTACTCATGTACTATTTAACTATTGTATTATTTATTACTAGAGGCCCAATGCACAAAATTCATGCAAGAGTAGGCCTTCCTTCCCCCGGCTGCCAGCACCGGCTTCCTTCAGGCCGCCAGCAGGTACTCGGGACCTGAGCTTCCCTCGCAGCCCCAGCTTCCTCCAAAAGGATATCCAGTCTAATTACCACATTACGCTTTTAGTATTATAGACTAGTCACCCGCTGCACAAAATTCATGCACATTAAAATGGGGTAAATTAGAGAAAATATTTTTTTTCATTTGTTTTTTATTTTTTAAAATTTTGTTTTATTGCTTAAAGTATTACAAAGAGTATTACATATGTCTCCCTCCCCACCCCCCTCTTGACATTCCCCTGGCCTCCCCTACCACCCAGTGTCTTGTGTCCATTGGTCATGCTTATATGCATGCATACAAGTCCTTCGGTTGATCTCTTACCTCCCCTCCCCCACACTGTAGTTTGACAATCTGTTTGATGCTGCTGGGCTTTTATTTTTTGATAAGCATATTCTCATTTTTCTTAGGACTAAAAAATAATGGAATTGAGT
>NW_006298037.1:149500-154997 GCF_000327345.1 Myotis davidii
TGTAGTCTGAGAAATTACAGGCCATTCATATGTAAAATCCTCTGCACACAACTTGGGTAGGGTTGTAAATTGGGTGGGGCGGGGTCTCAGGGTATCACCAGGGCAGAGCAAACCGCAATGGCTTCCAGTCTGCTCTGCCTTGGAGAGGTCCTGGTGTCTGTCCCCTGCAGCCCGATGCAGGGACAATGACTGCTGCAAGCACAAGAAAGCTGCCCTCACGTTCCAGCCCAATGCCAGACAGTCCAGTTTCTCTCCATATGAATCTGGGTCCCCAAATTCTCACCCGGAACTGGAGTTCAGAGCAGCCAGGAGCTTGTATCTCTTTCCTGATTGAAAAAGACAACAGTGTACCCAGCTTCCAGCCCCTTTTGCACACGCCTCCGTACTTCCACACTTCCACACCTCTGCACCTCCTACTGGATTCAATGCCCTTTTCTCTTTCCTTCTAGTTGTAGAATTTCCACTCAGCAAACCTTCTAATGGTTCTGGATGATATTTGTATAGTCTTTTAGTTGTAGTTTTAATGTGGTTGTGCGCGGCAGCAAGTTCAGGTATTTACTTATGCTGCTATCTCAGTTGTCTCCTCCTAGAGGAAATATTTTAATATTGCTATTTGCCCTTTCTATATATTAGAAGTGTCAGAGATGAAAGAAAATTAGTAAAATGTATATGAAAATCTTCCTCCTCAGAGTCTGGGGCATACTGTGGGACCCAGAGTCGGGTCTCTGCACACCCGCGGAATCTCAAAATTGCATGAGACCCAGACCCACCCCCATCGGGCAATATCCAGACCTGGCCATCCCCACCCTTTTCAAGCCCTGCCGGGTTGGGGATGCAGCCTCAGGTCCCCTGTGCATGCCAGGCAGGGGGCACAGCCTCAGATCCCCCAGTGCACCCTCAGATCCCTAGGCCAGGCTCAGGGGGAAGGTTTGTGGCCTGAGTTCCCCTGGCCTGGCCTGGGGGGTGCGCCTTGAGGTCCCCTGGTCCAGGCCAAGGGTCGTGGCCTGAGGTCCCTCGTCAAGCCCTGCCAGGTGGGGAGTGCAGCCTCAGGTTCCCTAGTCCAGTGTCAGGGCAGGGTGCACAGCCTGAGGTACCCCGGCCCAGGCCAGGGCAGGGGGCACACCTTGAGGTACCAGTCAAGCCCTTCTGGGAAGGGGGCATGGCCTGAGGTCTCCTGTCCTGGTGCTGGGGTGGGGGGCACACCTTGAGGTCCCCCATCAAGCCCTGCCGGGCCGGGGTGCAGTCTGAGATTCCCCGTCAAGCCCCATGGGGCAAAGGGCTCAGCTTCAGCTCCCCTAGCCTGGTGCCGGGGCAGGGGTATGTGGCCTGAGGTTCCCTGTCAAGCCCCATGGGGGGTGTTGGGGGGAATAGCCTCAGGTCCCTGCTGATTGCTTGTTAAGGCTCATTACAGGAACTTGGCCTCTGCTGTGGGTGCAGCCATCTTGTGTTATGGAAACCCTATCTCTGCCGTGGGCACAGCAATCTTGTGTTATAGAACCCCGCCCCCTTGCCTCCACTGCGGGCGCTGCCATCTTTGTAGTGGAGTGATGATCAATTTGCATATTACCTCTTTATTATATAGGATTGTTATTAACCTACTTTTGTACACCCTTTTATTTGTATTCCTAACTATCTTGTAGAAGTTCAGGAGCTGATCTTAATGATATCAAATTTGTTTTGAAAATATGGAAGGAAACTATGTATTAAACATAATATCCATCTGTTGATGGATAATTTAGGAAAGTTTTTATAAGAACTTAAAATCATTTTTATGGCTTTGCAGCCTATATTTTAATTGAAGGATATCCATACAAACTTTCCACAATAAATAATTATAGAGTCATCAAAAATAATAGAACACTCTCAAATGTTTATTTTTCAGGAATCAGGTTATATATGAACATGTAGTCGAAACTTGTATTTCTCCAATGGCTACTGGACACTTGGAAGAGTAACTCTAAAACTTGTTACATTCTACAATTTTATATTGAATCTAGTTAGTGAATAAACACTTGTTAAAGTGTTCAATTATTTTTGAATCACCTTATGTTATCTCAGTTATACCATCAAAAATGAAAGGAATAAAAAATACTAGAGTCAATCAGTAGAAAATAAATCATTTGATGACCTTTTCTCCATACTTTTTTTTTTAACCCAGGTCCTTTACTTGTAAGAATATCAGAACGTGCCCTCCTTATAAATTTTGGTTCAAGCATATTTATACCTATTAATTAACTAAAAATGAGTAATACATCTCCCAGAAACTTCAGTGGCATTTTGAATCATAATGACCAATGGTGAAGAAAACAATTCAAGTATCTTGTTGATGGTGTCATTCTCTCTTTGGATATGTGGCACAAGAGTGTAATTTTTGATAGACAGTAAACATGAAACCTGATGTGCAAGTTGAAGCCAAACTAATGAGAAAAAAAATTCTCATTTTTTATTATGATATTAACAAGGTATGCATTTTGAACATACGCTTCTAATATATGAATGTAGCTATGTATTTTGCCTATAAGAATAAGTGTCAACCATAAGCATTTCAATTTTTTAAAGGTACTTAGAATTTAGTAAAGAACTGGAGTTTCAGCCTAACCTGTTTGGCTCAGTGGATATGGCGTAAGCCCACAGACTGAAGGGCCCCAGGTTTGATTCTAGTCAAGGGCATGTACTTTGGTTGCAGGTGTGATCCCCAGTAAGGGGCGTGCAGGAGGCAGCTGATCGGCATTTCTCTCTTATCAATGTTTCTAACTCTCTATCCCTCTCCCTTCCTCTCTGTAAAAAATAAAAAAAAAGAATTGGGGTTTCAGAAAACAAAATAAGAATTCATGTTTTCCAGCTGAGATAAAGCTTTCTGATGGGTGGATTATATCATAGGGTCAAAAAGTGTAATGACAAGAATACTAGTAAATAAAATAAATTTCTGCCCAACTTCTGAAACAGTGTAATACTCCTCAGTTTTATTGTTAACAAGCTGCTGTTAAGGTTATTCTAGGACCATTCAAACTGTGAGTCATATCTTTCTCTTCCTCAGCATTAGAAGGTACACATCCTTTAATGAAAGCAAATCCATTAAATGTTTTACTCTTTATAATTTTGGGCTGCTGGTGATGAACAGAATTCTACTATAACTGGAAGTAAAAGCTGATGGTATAAAACCATTTTCTTCAATCGTTGGGAAAGACAGGACAGAGTTATGCTACCCCGGGGCACAGCTATTATACTTTTAACTAAGAGAAATATTCTATTAGACCCAAAACTACTGTTTAAAAATACATGTTTGTTATAGAAGATTATATACCAAACAGGAAAATGGCAAAAAAATAGCTTCTACCTATAGTGAACGATTAGAAATGATAACAAATCCATATGCAATTTAAATTTCTTTTTCATCTCAGGTGTCATCTCAGGTCTTCGTGTGTTTTCTCCTGTTTTACTTTGTGTTAGTAATGGCTTGTGCAATATGAAAACTCTGCCTCACCTATGTCCTCCTCAGATGAGGCAGCCTTCATGACATTAGAATCATCTTGTTCCTCCTCCTGATGTACCTTTGTTTGGGATGTGATTTCATTCAATGTTGTTATTTAGCTTAAGCAGTTGGCACTTGGAAAAGCCTATAGAAACCTTCAGTTCATCAAATCACGACTGACTGGGAAAAAACATCATTTGCTACTACAGACAGCCCCATGTTTGGTTACTAAAAAAATGAACATGGATTTAAGCCCTGATTAGAAAGAAAATCTTTGGGGGTTACACATATGCCAACGTAGGGAGAGGTGCAGAGAATGGTTGGAGAGCCTTAGATGGGAAAATCTCCAAACAGGAATAACTTCAGATATCTAATATACTTGTAGTCTTTAAAAGGGGACATTTGAGGGAGACAAAAAGCCTGATACCTTATATAGAGAGAGGGTGCTGATTATACAAGAGCCTTGATTATATAAGTAGTGAAAAATTGAGTCAATCAGTTAGGCATTTTGAATTCATAATATCTAACAACTGATCTGGCTGTTTTCCACCCCCAGCCCTGAGGTGACTAAAAGTATTAGTTATAGACACAGCCTCTTACCCCACTGTTCACTCTCTCAGGTTCATGCTGATGGTCACAGCTCAGGACAGAGATGCAATTACATGAGACACCAACATGTTTTTTAAATTTATTTTTTGTGTTTTTTTTTTTTCAATTCAGACAAAAAACTAGGCAACTGAGTAGAAACAATACACCAATTAAACCAGTCCAGTCATTTGGCTGGTTCACTTTCTCAAATTCCACAAAACCAACTGCTCTGGTAGTGCTGCCTAGTCATGTTCTGATTGTGTCCCAGGGACCAAACATAAGAACAGAAATTGGAACTTGAGTTGTGTATTTGCTGGACAGCATGACTCCATTGGCAGGGATGCTGAGGTTGATTTAAGTTCAGTTGTTTATTCATTCATCTCCAATATTTCTAAAGCATCTACTATGTGGCAGTCACTCTGCTGATGATGAACAAGAGAGATCAATTCTGGGATATAGAGACATTAAAGAGGAAAATGACAATACAGTGTGATTTAAAAAATCTATAACTCTATTTTTCCCTTTGTGAAAACCCGCTTTCCTTCTTTAACCACTATTTTCTCAGGCCAGATGATTAGTACCTACTTTCTACACTCTCTCTCATCAGGTGATGCTTTGAAATTCCAAAATGTTCTAATGCTAACACTTTTGTGCTGTGTGTCAGCACTTCACATCAACTCGAAACTGCCACTGAGTCTGGTAGCACACATGAAGGGTTTCTCTGTGGCTAGTTCCACAATGGAAATCTATTGTGCTCCAGCCCAGCACTTGTAGATTGGCTTTGCTTGCAAACTACCCACCTGCATGTGAACTGCAAAAAGATCTCTAATGGGCATGTAGGCTTTCTAGCTACAGCTACGATTAGGTTTGTTCTTATTCTTCTCTTACATCTGCACAGTGCATGCAGATACCCCAAGCACCATCTTCCTCCTAAGCACAGTTTGAGACACTGTAACAATCATTGCTACTTCAGTATGTCCTGGAGTGTCAGCTCTAGTAGTAGTTTGACAAAATGAAGACCTCCTTAATTTAGTCAGTCAAAACAGGTAGCACTGGCTTTGACTAATCATAGAAGTAAATTGTCGCCCTAACCGGTTTGGCTCAATGGATAGAGCGTCGGCCTGTGGACTCAAGGGTCCCAGGTTCGATTCCGGTCAAGGGCATGTACCTTAGTTGCGGGCACATCCTCAGTAGGGGGTGTGTAGGAGGCAGCTGATCGATGTTTCCCTCTCATCGATGTTTCTAACTCTCTATCCCTCTCCCTTCCTTTCTGTAAATATCAATAAATAATATATTTTTTAAAAAAGAAGTAAATTGTCAATAAGATTAGCTTCAATAAAATAATGGCTCCCTATATTTCTGTATCTCTGTACTCTCTCACTCAAAACACACACACACACACACACACACACACACACACACACACACACACACACA
>NW_006298037.1:155011-160353 GCF_000327345.1 Myotis davidii
CACACACACACACTTCCTTTTTAGGACTGAAACCCTCCAATGAACTCTACCTCCAATGAACTTATTGTCCAAATCACCCACTTGACACTTTGGCCTTAGTTATAGTGTTGTTAATACAAGTTCTATCTTTCTCTCACATCCTACATCTAGATTTTCAGCAAATCCTTTTGTCTTTACTTTTGAAATTTATTCAAAGTTTGACCACTTCTCACCATCTCTATGGCTACCATCCTGGTCCAAGCCACCATCATGTCTCCTGAATTACTGTGGTAATTTCCTAACTGGCTTTCCTGTTTCCATTGTTGAAGTCTATTTTATACATAGCTGCCAGAGTAATTCTTTTAAAATATAAAGTACATTATGTTACTCCTATGCTCAGAATTTGCTCTTATCTTCCCATTTTCCCTAGAAATAGAATACATTATTTACTGTGGCCTCTACTGTCCTATATAATTTGCTACATACTTAGTTTTTAATTCTATTTTGTATTATTTTTCTGTCTGTTCATTAAACTCCAGCCACACTGGTCTTCTTTTTGATTCTCAAACATGCCTAACTCATTCTTAACTCAGGGTATTTGTATTAATTATTCTCTCTCAAATTTACTGCCCCCATATCTTCTCATAGATTTCTTCTTCACTTCACTCTGATCTCAACTCAAGTGAACTTCTGCCTCTAGATTTTCACATAACTAGATCCTTATCATGGATCTCATCTCAGGAATCATCTCCTTAGAAAAACTTACTTTCTATGCTATATATACAGCAAACTTTCTCTCTATTTTACACATATTAAAAGTCAATTACTTGTTACATTCTGATTTTATTACCATTACATCACTCATAGCTATTTGAAATTTTCTTATTTATTTGTTCCTTATTTATTGCCTCCCCATTCTTCTTCTGGAATGTGTTTTCCATGAAGACAGGAACTGTCTACCTTATTAATTACTACATCCCTACTACCTAGAACAGTTTCTGATACATAGTAGGTGTAGTGTGCAATCAGTATTGTTGAATGAATACATAAATGAATGCAATGTAGGAGGCATTATTACACATAGATTTAATGCAAAAAGGAATACTGAATTAATAAATTATCTGAATAATGCATATGGATTTGCTTTTATATCAAGGTGAGAGTTTAGTTCTATATTAGTGAATAGTCAGAGGACAAACTGCAATTGAGGTTCACCACTGATAAAAATATTAACATTTTAACTGCTATGGCATGCCAAAAGCTGTTAGTACTCTTCCCAATATGAATGAAATGTTACCTAATGAGTGATAGGTTTCCTATGGAGACTCCTGCAACCTTTTCTCAATACTCCCTTTCCTTCTTTGTCTGCCAAGTTCTAAGAGAAACATTACCAGCATGAGCATAGTGGGAAATTATTTGCTGTTTAGAGACTCCCTCCAACTAAGCACCATATTTAATACTTTTTTTGTCATAATTCCACATAACCATCATCATTAACCCAAAGAGGAGGGGAATAATGTGGATGTTATGATGTGCCACCCAAATTTCCCATTCAGTAATGAGTTTCTCATCCACTAGACTGCTAGGAGCCTTGGCCGTTAATGACTTATAGCTGAGTCATCCTCCAGGATCTGGCCTAATCTGAAGGGAACCACCTCACCCAGTGTTACATTCTCCCTTTGGAGATCAGCCCATACTTAGTGACTGGTTGATGTAGCTGCCTGGTCCCCCTGCCTCATTTTAGAAACACTTTGAAGGCCAGCCCAACATCAGAATTCTTTTAGGATTGGCTGAAGCCTTCATTGCAAGTTCATGGTAGTTTAAATACTTCCTGTGTCCAATCTTGCTTCAATAATTCTCTTAGAAGTGTTATTTGTGAAAGAAACCCCTCACCAAAAAAAATAATCCACACCCTCCTGTATATAGATATCCATCTCAGAGTATGTTTCCTAACGAATGTGACCTGAAGACTGGGTTGTAGGAAGAAAACTCTAAAATGGTATTTTGGAAATGGATTAGTCACCAGCAAGCTCAGAATGAGAACCATTTCACTGACAGTAGATATAATACTAATATTTGTGGCATTCTGTAGCTGTGAAATTCTATAGACTTTTATCACCTGTAATCTGGGATATAATGTCAAAGGATGTGAGCATACTGGCAGGAGCAACATCTTGTACATTTGAGTGTTTGGGTGAAGTAGCAATCATAAGGACTGGGGAATTAGATGGATTTTTCTAGATGTCATTGATACCTTTGAAAAAGCCAATAAAAGGTTAACGAGGACTAGTAGCTGATTTAAGGTGGAGTGTGAACACCAAGTATCCTTGGGAGCATATAAAGAAACATCCATCTCTTTCAGCTGGAAGACTGAAAAAATGTGAAGCTCAAGCCTTGGATTTAATGATAAAGATCTTAGATCTTCAGATAAGGTTGAATTCTCAACCATAGCAAGTCAGGTATGCCAATGTCAGGGCACTGGTGGGAAGAATGATGGGAAGAATTGGGACTCTGAAGCATGATATGGGCATCTGGGTCAATGCACTTCCAAGATGCCCCCAAACTCTCTATGTCTATAGAAGTGGTCTACTCATTCTTGTTAAAATCTAGTGCTCTCTCCTTGCTGAAAGATGTTACAAATATTCTGCCTTGCAAGAAAACATGTACATTCCCCTCACAGAATCTACCCCCAACCCTCCAATTGGCCACAAGATTCATGACTAAATTTAAATTACATTACCCTCATTTGAAGGGAAATGATGGACCTCTTAAGAAAGGAAATGGACTGTATACCAAAAGAGCTGCATGACCTAGACCAGTGGTTGGCAAACTGCGGCTCGCGAGCCACATGCGGCTCTTTGGTCCCTTGAGTGTGGCTCTTCCTAAACCTTAGGAGTACCTTAATTAAGTTAATAACAATGTACCTACCTATGTAGTTTAAGTTTAAAAAAATTGGCTCTCAAAAGAAATGTCAATCGTACTGTTGATATTTGGCTCTGTTGACTAATGAGTTTGTCGACCACTGAGTCCTAGAGAATATATATTAACAGGAGCCAGGGCAGTATATATGGAACTAGATCCTAAGTAAGCTGGATCAAGGGGAGCAAAACATAAAGTTGAATAAATGACTGTTTATTCATATAAGATTACTTTTCCATAAATAAACTCACTCTCCCAAGGACCCTGGGAGACAGTGCTAATGTGCTACTAGGATGATTCTTAGAAGCATCGGGAAAGTGCTAATTCATAAAAGGTGAAATAAAAATCCTAGAAATTATGTGGAAGATGGTGGCGGAAGAAATAAAAAGTCTCCATAATTGATCATGCCAATGAAAGGAAATACATTGCAAAACCAGAAAACTCACCAGTCAAATATTTTCTGCAGAAAGTCTCAAAGGACATTCAATTTACCAAAACAATAAAGAATGTTGGTGGTGAGAGGGGCACCACCATTATTGTCCTTCCTATGCAGGCCAGGGCTGACAGTAGGAAATGCTATAATAAAATCGGGCTACTTGATGGAAAAGGTGATGATAGGATCTGGAAATAATAGAGGCCAGATGTCAGTGATTTATAATCAGGAGCAAAGTGGATGCAATTATTGTAATGAACAGCAAGGTCAGAGTGACAACCCAGGGGTCCTGACCTACAGAGTACTATGGCAATGGTTAATAGAACATGGTGTACCTAAGTGCAAGATAGATGGTGCCGAAACCGGTTTGGCTCAGTGGATGGAGCATCGGCCTGCGGACTGAAGGGTCCCGGGTTCGATTCCGGTCAAGGGCATGTATCTGGGTTGCGGGCACATCTCCAGTGGGAGATGTGCGGGAGGTGGCTGATCGATGTTTCCCTCTCATCGATGTTTCTGACTCTCTATCTCTCTCCCTTTCTCTCTGTAAAAAATCAATAAAATAAAAAAAAAAGATAGATGGGACTCCAACAAGCTCTTTCCTTCACTATAGAACAAAAAAATCAAAAGTAGATGTACAGAAAGGGCATCCCCTGATCATTATACTTTGCTCAGTTTCCAGCCCTGAGCCTATAATCATATCCAACACCAAGGTAAACAGAGAGACCTGTAATGTTTCCTCCAATCTTGCCCTAAAGAGAGTTAAGACCATCTATTTGAGTAACTATACACTGGGGAAAAAGGAATGCCATGTATTTTGCGAATTTTTGGGATCAGTTTACATTGATTCCTGGAAACTATAAGTGTCATCATGGCTCCTTTGTTAGAGTGAGGGTGTATATAAGAGCAGGTAGTGAATGAAGCCCTGATCCAGGTTTAGCTCATGGTTGGTCCACTCTGTTTATTCATGGATTCATGTAGTGGTCATTCCTCCAGTACATAAATGAATAATTAGAATAATTAAAATACTTGTTATATACTTGACAGAATCCAAACTTTGGGTCTTTGGCTTGTAGAGTAAGAGATATCATAGTGAAAAGGCCAAGTGTGAGCCTCCTAATAACTCCTTTTATCCTCTGTTTCCAGTCAAGAATGTAAATAAAAAATAAAATTACAAGTGTCCATGAGTAGATGAATAGATAAAAATAGCTGTGGGATATTTACACAATGGAATACTATGCAGCAGTAAAGGGAGGGATTTCTTACCCTTGGGGACAGCATGGATGGACCTGGAGACTATTATGCTAAGTGAAATAAGCCAGCCAGACAAAGACAAATATCACGTGATCTCACTTATTTGTGGAATATAATGAAAAACGTACACTGATGAACAGAAAATAGAGCCAGAGCAAAAACTATTTTAGAATATAATAGACGTAATCCTGTTATATGGAACAGATCATACATTGGTGTGGGGATTGAGGGGGGCAGGATGAGAAGAGATAAACCAAATAACTTACATACTTATATGCATAGCCTATGGACACAAACAATAGGGGGGTTGAAGACCTGGGGGGTAGGTAGAGGCTGAGAGGTGGGGGGTAAAGAGGGAGCTGAAGTGGGAGACATACTATCAACAATAAAAATATATATTTACAAATACAAATCTATCTATCTATATCTATATCTATATCTAAAGACAAATATCACGTGATCTCACTTATTTGTGGAATCTAATGAACAAAATGAATTGCCCAACAAAATAAGACCTGAACCATGGAGGCATGGAACAGACTGTCATACATTGGTGTGGGGATTGAGGGGGGCAGGATGAGAAGAGATAAACCAAATAACTTACATACTTATATGATAGCTCATGGACACTGGTAATAGGGTAGTGAAGACCTGGGAGGCCAGGTAGGGGCTGGGAGGAAGGGGTGAGGGAATGGGAGATACCTATAATACTATCAACAATAAAAAAATATATATTATAAAAATAACACAATTTTTAAGT
>NW_006298037.1:160518-166552 GCF_000327345.1 Myotis davidii
TGTGGCAGTGGCGGAAGCCTCTCCCACCTCATGGCAGTCCTAAGGAGCAGCAAATGTAGTAAGGAGCAGTGAGCAGGGTGGTGGTAAGGAGCAAGGGGCCCCAAACTGCAAGAGGGATCCCTGCAGGCTGCTGGCAGTCGGACATCCCCCGAGGGGTCCCGGATTAGAGAGGGTGAAGGCTGGGCTGAGCCCCCCCCCTCCCACCAATGCATGAATTTTGTGCACCGGGCCTCTAGTAAATAAATAAAATTGCATCCTGGAGGAACAGCAGACATTAGTGCCACCTTGAAAGCCTGAAAAATGCAGGAATAGTAGTCTTTATCATATCATCATTAATTTACCAGCCTGGCTCCTACAAAACCAAATGGATACTGGAGCATAACAGTGGACTCTGGTAAATTCAATCAAGTAATAGCCCAAATTACCCCTGCTGTCCTAGATATCTTTACTAAAACACATTAACATAGTTTCAGGTACATGGTATATGGCCATGGATATGGTGAATGCATTATTTTTCATTCCTATCAGGAAGGAGAATAAAAAACAGTTCATATTCATATGAGACAGACAGTAGTACACATTTTTAGTCTTGTTCAGGCTATATTAACCCTCTCATCTGTCATAATATACTCCGAAGAAACTGGAACCACATTGGTCCCATTTGTCAATGATATTAAAACAGCTATATTTGGTATTTACAACTTTTTCAACTCCAAGTCAGAGGTTAATCACTGTCGAGTGATTTTAAGAGTCTAAAAATGTTGCCAAATGTACACATATAGAATGTTATTTTCATTTCAGCATAAAAGTATGGCTATTTGAAAAATTTCAAAAATGTTAGCATGAAGAGAAAGATAATCTTGGATTATACTCTCTTATGAGCTACTTTTGAGCTGAGTTTTCTTAAAAGAGTGGTAAGCACAGTACTAGTATCTAAACGAAGCTTGAATCATTAGCAATTGATTTGGAACTTTGAAAATAATTATTCTGGTTAAAATACCCATCAGATACCATTATAAGTCCTAGTAAACTCCTTTTTGTGATAATGACATTTGGTTACATTGAAAAGTATGTTAAAACAGGATGATATATTGGTGTGGTAATAAATTTTGACCTGAAATCTGAGCTGCTATGATTGGAACTCCATGAAAATGATTTTTTTATATCTAAGTATGAAACGAGTATTATCTGGCATTTGTTTTTAGATAAATTTTACAATTTAATGTAATTTAAAAGAGAACATCTTGCTTTTGGCTTTGAGGAAGACATTTTTAAGTTTTTTTCTTTCTAACTAAAATATTTTTTTTCTTTATAAACCGGCTTGTAACTTGCTGGATGATTTCTTATTTTTTTATTTTTTTCCATCACCATTCATTCCCCCGATACCCTCTTCTACCTCCCTGCAACCACCACCCCCCAAAAAAATAATCACACTGTTTTTCAAGAAGGAGGGAGGGGGAGAGAGAGAGAGATGATAGAGTGGAACATCTATCAGCTGCCTCCTGCATATCCCCTCGTCCCCTACTGGGCAATTGAGCCTGCAACACGAGCATGTGCCCTGATTGGGAATTGAACCAGCAGCCTCTTGGTGCATGAGACAATACCCAACCAATTGACCCACAGTGGCCAGGGCTCTTTTTTCTCAATCCTTCCATCCTCTACCCCACCAGAGCTGTGTGCCTACTCTCTATCTATGATTCTGTCTCTATTTTGCTTGTTAGTTCAGTTTGTTCATTAAAGACATGATTTCACACATATGTGGAGCTTAATGGATGAGGTTTTCAGGTTTCATTTTTGTTCCCTGAGTTATTTTACCCCTTTTTACAATGGAGATAATAGCAGAGTGTCACAAGTCTTTATGAATGCTTCCAGAGAAACTTTATCTTCCAAAAGGATATGGGGATAAATACCAAGGTTATTAGAAACCTAAGATTATAGGACAGAAAGTAGATAGAAGAAAATGGATAGATCGATACATATAGATAAATAACAGCTTCCAGAACCAGATGTCAACCCTTACATATACACAGTGTTTTACAGTTTAAAAAGAGTGTTCATATACAAGCAATTGGCAAGGTGGATGCTGTCAGTTCTCTTTTACAAACAAGAGAGCTGAAGCTAGGAGAGGTTAAGATTTTACTCAATGTCTCCTGGGTAATAACAGAATAGGGAACCTAGGTTTTGCGATTGGATAGTTCAGGGATCTTTTCACTATACTAAAGTGAAATGCAAGAAAAAAAAGTAGTTTAAAAATCCCAAAAGACAGTAGAGAATAAGGAAAAGCATTCAAACAGACATTTTCAGAAATTTTTAAAGTTTTTTCTACCTTAACAATTTCAGCTGACATTTATAAAATGACTTAATAATCCTAAATTATTTTTATGAGAAATCTAAAGCAACACAGAAGTAATATTTACTCCTTATAATCTTCACAGTTACCCTATTATTTTACAGATGAGGAAATTGAAGCTCAGTGAGGGTAAATAACTTGCCCAAAGTTTCATAGTATTATAAGGAGAGCACTGGGATTTCAGCTCAAGTTGTGTGAGGTCAAAGCCCTTCTTACAACAATCAGTTAATACAGAATCACTTAAGTGAACCCAATTATGAACCCGATATTATGAGGTTCTATACGAGTAATATAAGATAGGATCTCTGGCCTCAGGGACTTGATAACCTATATGGAGAGGTAAAAGAGATTAGAATTAATTTTTAAATTGTGTGGTATAGACTTGTATTTTTAAAAACAGTCTGTGGATCAGCAGCATTTTCAACAACTGGGAGTCCAACAGAAATGCAGAATCATAGTCCACCAGCCCAGTCCTGCTGACTCAGAGCCTGCATTTCAATAAGATCCTCTGGTAACTTGTATACATAGTAAAGTTAGAGACGTTCTTGTATAGATCATCAAAGCTCTAAGGAGAAGGCATTATCAATGCTCTTTTAAAAGCCATTTCTAGTGTCCTAAGGACCTGGGAAGGCTACCCTGAGAATAGTGATGGGAGAATAGAGAGGAAGGGCTCTCTTTGCTTGAGTATAATCAGAGAAGTAATATAAGCAACTGAGGAGTGACAAAAGTGTGGGGATGACCAGAGTTCTAATTCCACTGGTAAGAATAGTGAACACAAAGATGTCATTTACACCCTTACTTTACATCCCTCTCTTCTTCCCTTGAATGATAACCCCTCAGGAGGTGGGCTGGGGGAAGAGGGACAAACCACTAGCTGGCAGCTTAGTGTGTGTATCACTCTATTTTTGGATGTGCATTTCCATAAATAAGCTTCTACTTCAGGACTTTTTTAATGCTATAGGTGGCCAAATTAGTGCATTTTAATAATAAAGTCTCTTTTCAAATAAGCTCATGCCATAAAGTTGCATTTTCTTTGGTAAAGCTGAGTACAACTGGTCATCAGGAAAATTTCCATTTGCTCTAGGGACATAAGAACATTAAATGTTTTATTCTTAACTGAGCACTATTCTAATTAGAAAAAAATTGCATTAGGGAGCCATGTGAATGTCTGAGAAGGCATTCATTCTTGATTTTGATATTTTAAAATATAGCAGATTGCAGAAATGCAGATTACGATGTGGATATAGTGCTAAAATTGCTTTTGCCATTATAAAGATAAAAATAGCTCTTGGTTCCAATTTCCTGCTGCTTCTTTCTAAATGAAGGAGTTAAACACTGAAAGGCAGGTGGATGCTGACGCTCCTTTAGAATGAGATGAATAGGGTTGATGGCAGGAACTACAGGGAAGCTATTGAGGTTGCAGATGCATATGCTGCCCTTACTTCCCACAAAGTTCAAAGTGGGGTGAAGCTGTCTGGGTAATTGGCTATGAAATAGCAAACCCTCTGGATAAAAATGGCCCTTGTACTTAATTGCCCATATTTCGGGCAGCGGGTAGCCACCTGGTTGATTAGTGACCATACCTATATTCACAACCACCCAAGTTTAAGTGCAAGTGTGATTGTTAGGACATTGCGTCAAGTTTAATCAGGGGCCTTAAAGTTTCAATCAGTTTTGATCACCCTAGGTCCAGATCCCTCACCTTCCAGATCGAAGCAGATGGTGCTATAAAGCCCCAAGGCAAAAGCCCATTTTAAAATTGGGCATGAGAAGGACATGCATATTTGTAAAACAGCAACTAAAATAGCAACAACTGAGAAAACAAATGAGAGAAAAGGCATTTTATTTGCATAGTACTTACTCATTTGCCAAGCTTTTTTTTTTTTTTAATTTCTATTATGGTCTTCATAAAAAGTTTGTAACATCATACTTATAGTGCCCATTTTATAGTTGGATAAATTAAGACTCAATAAAGGTGAGTTTCACAAGGCTGTACAACTAGTAGGCAACAGAACAAGCATTAAAATGTGAACCTTTTGATATTAAACTCCATCTCATTTTATAGTAGAATTTTAGCTTAATTTCATCCTCTCTTGCAGGACTAGTCCATAACTGACTGCCTTAGCCAAAGAGTACCTTTGTGTCAGATATACACATATGGGAATCATATGGAGGTTTACTAGTACACAGGCTTCCAGTCTGTCAAGCAGCCAATCACACTGACTGTCTCTCCCCGATACCCCTTTTTAAATAAAATTTATATTTATTGTTGTATGTATTACAGATGTCCCCTTTGTTTGTGTTTTTTTCCCCATTGACCCCCTCCACCCCATATCCACCACCCCTCCCAGGCCTTCACCACTCTATTGTCTGTGTCCATGGGTTATGCATAGCTATACTAATAAAAGAGTAATATTCTAATTAGACCAGGAGACCTTCCGGAGACCGTCCGGTCGACCTTCTGGACAAAGCCATGGTGGTGGGACTGAGGCAGAGGCGGTTAGGGGCAATCAGGCTGGTAGGGGAGGGCAGTTGTGGGTGATCAGGCTGGCGGAGGGGGTACTTGGCGCCAAGTAGGCTGGCAAGGGGGGGACAGTTAGGGTCGATCAGGCTGGCAGGGGTGGCAGGTGGAGGCAATCAGGCCAGTGGGGGGGGCAGTTGGGGTTGATCAAGTCAGCAGGCAGTATAGTTAGGGGTTATCAGCCAGGCAGGCAGGTGAGCAGTTAGGAGCCAGCAGTCCAGGATTGTGAGAGGGATGTCCGACTGCCGGCAGTCAGACATCTCCTGAGGGGTCCCAGATTGGAGAGGATGCAGGCCAAGCTGAGGGACACCCCTCTATGCACGAATTTCGTGCACCAGGACATTAGTGTGCATATAAGTTCCATGGTTAATCACTCCCCTCCAGACCCCCCCCTTCCCCTGCCTTCCCTCTGAAATTTGTGTCTCTTCCATGCTTCTATGTCTCTGTATCTATTTTATTCATCACTTTGTTTTGTTCATTAGATTCCAAATATGAGTGAGATCATGTGATACTTATCTTTCTCTGACTAGCTTATTTCACTTAGCATAATACTCTCCAGGTCCATTCATGCTGTTGCAAATGGTAAGAGTTCTTTCTTTTTTGCAGCTGCATAGTATTCCATGGTGTAAATATGCCACAGCTTTTTTATCCATTTAACTGCTGATAGGCACTCGAGCTGTTTTCAAACCTTAGCTATTGTAAATTGTGCTGCTATGAACATAGGGGTGCATATATCCTTTCTGATTGGTGTTTCTGACTTCTTGGGGTATATTCCTAGGAGTGGAATTACTTGGTCAAATGGGAGTTCCATTTTTAATTTTTTGAGGAAACTCCATACTGTTTTCCACAAAGGCTGCAGCAGTCTGCATTCCCACCAGCAGTGTAAAAGGATTGAGGATTCCCATTTCTCCACATCTTAGCCAGCACTTGTTTGTTGATTTGTTGATGATAATCATTCTGACAGGTGTGAGATGGTACCTCATTGTTGTTCTGATTTGCATCTCTCTGATGATTAGTGATTTTGAGCATTTTTTCATATGTCTCTAGGCCAGCCGTGGGCAAACTACGGCCCCCCGCCCCCAGGGTTTGGAATTTAGCCCAGTGAAATTACTTCAGGTCTAAACCGAATCTCAGTTCACCTTTCTTTTTCCTCTTCATTCTGT
>NW_006298037.1:166706-173169 GCF_000327345.1 Myotis davidii
GCCTCTCCAGCACTTGTTGTTTGTTGATTTGTTGATGATAGCCATTCTGACAGATGTGAGATGGTACATCATTGTTGTTTTAATTTACATCTCTCAGATGATTAGTGATTTTGAGCATTTTGTCATATGTCTCTTGGCCTTCTGTATGTCCACTTTACAGAAGTGTCTATTTAGGCTCTTTGCCCATTTTTTAATTGGACTGCTTATCTTCCTTTGGTCAAGTTGTATGAGTTCCCTATATATTTTGGAAATTAATCCTTTATTGGATGTATCATTGGAAAATATGTGAGCTCTCTTTTCATTTTGTTGATAAAGCTGTTGTACAGAAGATTTTTATTTTGATGTAGTCCCATTTGTTTATTTTCTCCTTATTGCCCTTATCCTAGGTGATGTATCGGTAAACATATTGCTATGAGAGATGTCTGAGATTTTGCTGCCTATGGTTTCTTCTAGTATTTTTATGGTTTCATGACTTACACTTAAGTCTTTTATCCATTTTGAGTTTATTCTTGTATATGGTTAAGTTGGTGATCTAGTTACATTTTTTGCATGTATCAGTCCAATTTTTCCAACACCATTTATTGAAGAGACTGTCTTTACTTCATTGTATGCTCTTGCCTCCTTTGTCAAATATTAATTGAGCATAATAGCTTGGGGTTACATACTGACTGTCTTTTATTCCTTAATAGTCAAGTACAATAGCCTACTCTAAAGTAGTAACAATGACAAGCTCTTAGTGTTTGCGAAGTGTTATACTATGCACTTTCCATGTATTAACTCATTTAAGACTTATAACAATTCTACGATGTAGGTTTTGCCAACTATTCCCTTAACTTTAATTTTTCCAACTTAATTTTGATACTAAAGACCCGGTGCATGGATTTGCACACCAGTGGGGTCCCTTGGCCTGGCCTGGACCCTCTTGCAATCTGGGACCCCTCAGGGGATGTTGGAGGCCCAGTGCACAGATTTGGGCCAATCCCTGCAGGCCAGGCCGAGGGAACCCTAGTATACATATAAGATTTTTGGTTAGTCTCCTCACATCCTTCCCCTTCCCTCCTCCCCTCTTCTCTCTGAGATTCATCAGTTTGTTTCATGTTTCCACACCTGTGTGTTGAGTGACTGTCCCCTGGTGTCTATTGTATGTCATCATAGCTACCAGCTGGTTGGCCGGATATCCATGATGAGAGAGAGTCATTGATTGGCTGCCTCCTGCAAGTCCCCCACTGGGGATTGAGCCCACAACCCAGGCATGTTCCCTTGACTGGAATCGAACCTGGGACCTTTCAGTTCACAGGCTGATGCTCTATCCACTTAGCCAAACTGGTTTGGGCAGTATTGTTGTATATAAAAACAGTGCTGTGTATTCTATTTCCAGAGCTTATTCATCGTATGGAAATTTGTACCCTTGCTGAACCTCTCCTCCTTTTCCCCAACCCCCAGCCCATGGTAAATAACCATCATTCTACTCTCTGTTTCTATGATTTCAGCTTTTTTTAGATTCTACATATAAGTGATATATAGGATTTGTCTTTGTTTGACTTATTAAACAGCATAATCTCTTCAAAGACCATCCATGTTGTCACAAATGACAGGATTTTATTCATTGTGAATAATAAACATGGGAATGCAGATGTCTCCTCATTATCCTGTTTATACTTTTTTGTAAAATTATCCAGAAGTGGAATTGCTGAATTGTATGGTAGTTCTATTTTTAATATTTTAAGGAACATCCATAGTGTTTTTCATAGTGGCTTTACTGATTTACATTCCCACCAACAGTGCACAAGTGTTTCCTTTTCTCCAAATCCTTGCCAACATGTGTTACTTTTGTATTTTTGATGATTGCCATTCTAACAGGTATGAGGTAATATCTCATTGTGGTTTTGATTTGCATTCCCCTGATGACTAGTGATGTTGACCACCTTTTTATCTTCCTGTTGGACAATTGTATCTCTTTTTGGAAAAATATCTATTCAGTTCCTTTGCCCTTTTTTTAAAAAAATCAGATTTTGTTGTTCATGTTATAGAATTGTATTAATTCTTTATATATTTTTATTTATTTTTTTAACTTTTCCATAAAAATGTTTAAAATTTTGGAAAATTTCACATCTTATGCAAAAATTCACATATATACAAAAGTAAAAAGAATAGATAAATGAGCACTCACGAACTCATCCCCTCATCACAACAATTATCAATATTCTGCCTTTTATGTTTTACTTATTCTTCCCCAACATTATGTTTCCTGGAGTATTTTAAAGCAAATCCCAGACATTGATCACTCTATTGGTAAGTACTTCAGTTTGTGTGTGATAAGGGTTTAAAAATCACACAAACATAAGTGCAATGCTATTATCACATCCAACGAAACTTAATACAATTACCATAATATCTAATGTTTATATTTTTTAAATATATTTTATTGATTTTTTACAGAGAGGAAAGGAGAGAGAGCGAGAGTCAGAAACATCGATGAGAGAGAAACATCGAATTTTTTAAATATTTTATTGATTTTTTACAGAGAGGAAAGGAGAGAGATAGAGAGTTAGAAACATTGATGAGAGAGAAACATCGATCAGCTGCCTCCTGCACATCCCGTACTGGGGATGTGCCTGCAACCCAGGTACATGTGCTTGACCAGAATCGAACCTGGGACCCTTCAGCCCGCAAGCCGACGCTCTATCCACTGAGACAAACCGGTTTCGGCAATATCTAATGTTTAATAGGCAGTCCATTTTTCCTCCTTGGCTAAAAAAAAAGTAAATTTTTCAGTTGACTTATTCCAATCAGGATCCAAGCAGTCTCTTCGAGTTCCATTTGTGTGATGGGTCTCTGAGGTCTTCACTTTGCTCCTGCGCCGTTTAACAGCCACTGTTGATTGTTCTCAAGCTCCACCATTTGGTTGTAAAAATTTGATTTTCTAACAATATAATTACTTAAGTATTAATTAGCTGGTTATTTCTTATCATGAAGGATTTTCCCCCATCAACTGCTTGGTTACTCTGAAGTACAGACTATATAGGAAAGGCAGACTAAATGTTAAATTCTTCCCCTTTATATAATGTGTAGTTGTTTTGGCACCTCCAAGAAAGCCAGTAGGTTTCAGTGTTTTGTTTGTATGTTTGATTTTGTAATATTATGGGCCCATGAGTTTTTATTTTATATATTTGATTATGTTCATCCTCCTTCTTTTTGATGCTGTGATCTTTGATGATTTCTTTACCTTCAGGTTCAAGATACCTGAGGCTCATCTTGTACATTTTTGCCCCACATATGACATCAGTCATTTCTATTATTTAGAGACCAAATCTGTCAGGAGAAGCATTTAACTTTAAATAATTTAGAGCCTTGAATATTACATGGAATTGGACATTTTTGTTGTCGTTGATCCTCACATGAGGATATTTTTCCACCGATTTTCTTTTTTTATTTTATTTTTTTATTGTTTATACTATTACAAATAGTAGTACATATGTCTCCTTTTTTCCCCCAATTGACCTTCTCTCAACCTCCCCTACCCTCTGGCACATGCCTTCACTCCCCCTCCCAGTGTCTTGCGTCCATTGGTTATATTTATTGAATTCTTTATATATTTTGTATATTAGCTCCTCATTCGATATATGGTTTGCAAATATTTTCTCCCATTCCATGAGTTTCCTTTTCATCTTGCTGGTTATTTCCTTTGCTGTGCAGAAGCTGTTCAGTTTGATGTAATTCCACGTATTTATTTTTACCTTTACTGCTAGTATTTTTTCACGTTACATCCAAAAAACATTGCCAAGACCTTAGTCAAGGAGCTTTATCCCTATGTTTTCTTATAGGATCTTAGAATTTCAGGTCTTACATTTGTCTTTAATCAATTTGAAGTTAACTTTTATGAGTGGTGTGAATTAAAAGTCCAATTTTATTTTCCCACTCTTCCCAGAACAATTTATTGAGTAGATAACCTTTCTGCATTGAGTATTCTTGTCTACCTTGTCAAATGTGCAGTGACTGTATATGTCAGGGATTATCTCAGGGCCTTTGTCCTGTTCCTTTTGTCTATATGTTCTTTTTTGTGTCGGTATTATACTCTTTCGATTGCTATCATTTTGTAGTATAGTTACATATCAGGAAGTGTCATACTTTGTTCTTTTATTTTCTTTTCAGAAGTGTATTAGTTATTTGGGGTCTTTTGTGGTTCCATACAAATTTTGGATATTTTTTCTATTTCTGTGGAAAAAAATGAATTTTGATAGTGATTGCATACATAGATAGATGGTTTTGGGTAGTATGGACATTTTTTAACAATATTCATTCTTCTGATACATAAACATGAGATAGCTTTCCATTTGCTTTTGTCTTATTAAATTTCTTTCATAAGATTATCATAGCTTTCAGTGTACAGATCTTTCATTTCCTTGGTTAAACTTATTCCTAAGAATTTTATTTTTTATGTTACTATTGTGAATAAGATTCTTTTCTTTATTACTTTTTCAGATATTCTGCTGTTAGTGTATAGAAATGCAAATTATATATGTTGACTTTATATCCTATAACTTTACTAAATTCATTGATTAGTTGTGACAGGTTTTTTTTGTGTGGGGTGTGTAGGATTTTCTGTGTATATAATGTATCATCTGAAAATAATGACAATTTTCTGTCTTCTGATTTGGATGCCTTCTATTTTTCCCTCTTGCCTGATTGCTCTAGCTAGGACTTTTAGTACTATCTT
Organism: Myotis davidii; assembly: GCF_000327345.1. Lineage (NCBI taxonomy): Eukaryota > Metazoa > Chordata > Mammalia > Chiroptera > Vespertilionidae > Myotis > Myotis davidii. The sequence goes on from NW_006298037.1 coordinate 171,424, forward strand.
GAATAAGGGCAGTGAAAGTGGACACCCTTGTCTTGTTCTTAATCCTGGAGGAAAAGCTTTCAACCTTTCACCATTGAGAATATATGACCTCCACTGTGCTAAGATCAGAGCACTTGCCTAGGTTACAGGATTGGTCTCCAGTAGGGGGCATGCACGAGGCAGCGGATCAATAATTCTCTCTCATTGATATTTTGATCTCCCCCTCTCTCTCCCTCCTCTCTGAAATCAATAAAAATATATTTAAAAAATATTTTATAGTTCACCAGTGAAACTATCTGGTGCTGGAATTTCCCTTGTTTCAAGGTTTTAGAATACTGATTCAATCTCCATGTTTATTATTGATCTTTTTATATTTTCTAATTTTTCCTGATTCAGTCTTGGTAAGCTATAATTCCTATGAATTCATCTATTTCTTCTAGATTATCCCATTTGTTGGCATAGAGTTGTTCATAGTAGTCTCTCTCTCTCTCTCTCTCTCTCTCTCTCTCTCTCTCTCTCTTTCTCTATCTTTTTTTCTCATAGTAGTTTCTTAATATCCTTATAGGCATTGTTTTTATCCCCATTTTACAGTTAAAAATACTGTGACTCAGAGAGATTAAATAACTTGTTCATGATCATACAGTGACAGAGCCAGGATAGAAACTCAAGCAGGATAGGCCTGAGTCCATGCACTTAGCACTATGCAAAACACTTCTCTGTGGTAGAATTTGGAAATCCATCAACAAGTCTAAGACACAGTCCCCAAACTGTTCCATGTCAATCCTACAAATGCCCCAGAAATATGTATTATTTTTTTATTGAATTGGGAGTATGAGGTATGAGGGTAGATGGCCAAAGGTAATTGCCATCCTGAGGTAAGGGGAGAGAAAAAACTAAAATTAAAAGGGGAAAAATCCTAAAATTGGCACACACATGGTGCTAGGTATTATATTATTCAATTTACCTATGTTTTCTTCTTTTATCTTCACAATAACTATTACAAAACTAAATTTCCAGGTGTGGAAACTGAGCCTCAATGAGTTTAAGTAAATTGTTTAAGTGGCAGATTTATGATTGCATCCCAGACAGTTTGATTTTAGAGCTTGGACATTTAATCACTATCAAGGTTACGTAATGGCAATCATTAAACATTACCACTTATTCTCACATGCCACATACTAAGCACTGCCTTAAAGACTTCATCCATACCAGCTCCCTTAATCAACACAATAATCCTATGAGGTTAGTCTTATTATTATCCTTATTTAAAAGGTAAGAAAACAGACACAGACCTAGTAAGTGGTGAAACCAAGATCTGGACCCACTCTTGTTTATATCCCAAGTTCTTTCCAATAGAGGGGAGATGGAGAAAAGCTGAGCTTAGCCTGTAGCCTGGCAATGTTCTCCCTATTTAAATTGGTCAGGGACACTGCTGGCTGGCTGTGTAACTGACTCTGAGGTTTTAAGGAGAACTTGATAAAGAACAGAAGCTTGGATTTTCTCCACAATGAATGACTTAACAAAAACTAGGCATTGCTACTTCAGTGTAACTCTCTTCTTGCTACAAATGGACCACCTTGTACCCATTATTGAAATGCAAAAAACATTTTTCATCCATGGATATCTACACTAATAAAAGAGAAACATGGTAATTGGCGTACGACCGCTACCTTTCCCATTGGCTAATCAGCGAGATATGCAAATTAACTGACAGCCAAGATGGCGACCGGCAGCCAGGCAGCTTAAACTGAACATGAGGCTTGCTTG
>NW_006298037.1:174326-175283 GCF_000327345.1 Myotis davidii
GGTGTGTGAGAGGGTGCAGCTCCCCAACCCCCTGATCAGCCCTGCTCTGTGTGTGACAGGGTGCGGAGCCCCAACCCCCCCCCTCCCCAGGGCCCTGCTCTGTGTGTGATGGGGTAGAGCCATAACCTCCCCATCGGCCCTGTCCTGAGTGTGACAGTGGTGGCGCCCCAAGCCCCTGATCGGCCCTGCTCTGTGGGTGATAGAGGGCGGCGCCCCAACCCCCTGATTGACCCTGCTCCATGCGTGACAGGGTACGGAGCCCCAACCCCCCTGATGAGCCCTGCTCTGTATGTGACAGGGGGCAGCGCCCCAACCCCCGGATTGGCCCTGCTATGTGTGTGACAGGGGGTGGCACCACAACCTCCCCATTGACCCTGCCTTGAGTGTGACGGGGGCAGCGTCCCAACCCCCCAATCAGCCCTACCCTGAGCGTGACTGAGGGTGGCATCGCAACTTCCTGACCCACCCTGCTCTGTGCATGACAGGGGGCGGCGCCCCAACTCCCCAGTCAGCCCTGCTCTGAGCCTGACCAGGGGCTGCACCTAGGGATTGGTCCTGCCCTCTGCCACCAGGAGCAGGCCTAAGCCAGCAGGGCATTATCAACCAAGGGTTCCCAGACTGCGAGAGGGCACAGGCCAGGCTGAGGGACTCCCACTTCCCCCCGAGTGCACAAATTTCTGTGCACCGGGCCTCTAGTAATAGTTATAATGTCCATTAATATTAGTATATAAATGAAAGTGGGCATAAATCATTCTTATCTGTTCTTAAAAGTAGCTCTCCTAAGAACTTCTACTTATTAGCCAGTTTCATCCTTTTTGTGCAATTGAAAGAACTAAGCCTTTTTATTTTTATTTTATTTTTTTAAATCTTATTGATTAAGGTATTACATATGTGTCCTTATCCTCCTTTTCTCCCCCCCCCCCACTCATGCCATCACCTCCCTGGTGTCTGTGTCCA
>NW_006298037.1:175358-176644 GCF_000327345.1 Myotis davidii
CTTTGGTTGCTTTCTAAGAATCCCTTCCCCTGTCATTTGTCTCTGGATCTATTCTTGTTCATCAAATTATGTTGATCATTATATCCCACATATGAGTGAGATCATATGATATTTATCTTTCTCCGACTGGATTATTATGCTTAGCATAATGCTCTCCAGGTCCATCCATGTTGTTGCAAATGCTAAAAGTTCCTTCTTTTTTATAGCGGCATAGTATTCCATTGTGTAGATGTACCACAGTTTTTTAATCCACTCATCTGCTGATGGGCACTTAAGCTGTTTCCAAATCTTAGCTATTGTAAATTGTGCTGCTATGATCATAGGGATGCATATATCCTTTCTGATTGGTGTTTCTTGTTTCTTGGGATATATTCCTAGAAGTGGGATCACTGGGTCAAATGGGAGTTTCATTTTTCGTTTTTTGAGGAAACTTCATAAGCCTTTTTAAAATAAATCACAACAAAAAATATGCTCAAATTCAATTTTTTAATTAATTCAGCCCAATTCCCCTCCACAGTTACTGAGATTTTTCTGTATTTTGTTTTATTCTTTTTTTTCATGTATGCTAAAATTTAAATTTAGAGTTAAAACAATATCAACAAGAAGTTGGAAATAAAACAGCAGTGTTTCCAATAGTTTGGAAGTTAAGAAATACATTCTAGAGCCAGATTGCCTGGATTCTAATCTCAACTCTGCAACTAGCTGGGTGACCTTGGGCTGGTTACTTAACCTGTCTTTGTCTTAGTTATCCATCTGTAAAATGAGAATAATAACATTTTTGCCTTGTAACATTATTGTTTGGGCTGAATGAGTAAATACATACAGGTGCTTTAAACAGTATGCCAATGGTAATTTCTCAGTATATATTAACTATTATTTTATTAGTGGAGGCCACAGAAGAGAACAATTTGAGAGGTCCTGAAGGGCTGTATTAATGATGTCTTCCTTGAGAGAACCAAGATGGTGGCATAGGTTAACGCCGGAGTTTGCTCCCTCGAACAACCACTTCAAAAGTGAAACTAAAAGACGGATGGCTGCTTGTCAATTTTCATGGCTCTAGAATTAAGGATTGTGCCATTCATTATATGCATGTGTAAAATAATATATAGATGTAAAACAAGTGAAGCCATTGGTTTTCTAACATTTTTGAGCACAGAACATTTTCTTTAACCCCTATCCCTGAATAGTAGTTTGTAGAGTTTTACTTTTTTAAATTAATCCTTACCCACAGATATGTTTTATTGATTTGAGAGAGAGAGAGAGAGAGAGAGAGAGAGACATCGATA
>NW_006298037.1:178382-189713 GCF_000327345.1 Myotis davidii
CAAGTGGAAATTCTACAACTAGAAGGAAAGAGAAAAGCATACCGAGACTCAGAGGAGGCATAGTGCGGAAGTAAAATACTAAGGTGCTGAGGTGGATGAGGACAGTGGGTGGGGAGTGAGGGCAGAGGGTGGGGTGGGAACTGGGAGGAGGGGAGTTATGGGGGAAAAAAGAGGAACAAATGTAATAATCTGAACAATAAAGATTTAAATTAAAAAAAATAAAAAAAATAAAAATAAAAATTTTTAAATCTAAAAAAAAAAATGATGTCTTCCTTTGGTGGAAGACAAGTGAAGGTGGGTTTTATCTTGAGGATAATAAAGGGAGATAAGTGTGTTAAACTGGGAGTGGGCTAGATTGAAATATGTAAATTGGCCCGTGATTAGTCTCTTAGATGGGAGAATGGCCTTGAGGTGGCAGTCACTGTATATGAAGAATGCCATGTTCTAGGATAATTGCATGAAGGTTTTTGACCTTTCTGTTGACCAAAAAATTGTTATACCTGAGGTCTAGGACAGGTTCTGACACAGATTAACTAACATTCAATGTTGAATGAGTGACTGCACAATACATTTAAATATACCAGTTAATAAATTAGAGTATATATTTTATCTTTTACTAATATCAGCTTATAAAAATTACTAAATCTCTTTACCTAAATAGCCCACCATCTATTTAAGAAAGAAATTGGCTTCCTAAGTTGAATCTTATGACAGAATCAGTGTCAGTGCCCTGCCCATGTCGACTCAGCATTCACCTCTATAAGTTGGATTTTTTTCTCTCTTGCCAAAGGATCAGGTTCAGCCTGCTGGCAGTGCAAGCAGAAGGGCTGCAAATTTAAAGCCCTGGGAAGTAACCCTAAACTAATAACAAATGGGTAGTCAGTGGATATATCCTGCAGATGCCTTGCCCCTACGTTGGGATAACACTATTCTGCACTATCTTCTAGCGGTCCTCAGAAGGACTGAACTCCAGCTGTCCACATCTCCCTTAATAGCACAGACTTCATTGACTTCATTTCCTTTGCTGTCACACATGTCTGCTTCCCTATCAGTGCTTACTGGGATCACTTCCCAACAGACTTCTTGCACTGGAATTCTTATTTCAGGATCTGCATTGGTGAGGGAAACTCAAACCAAGATAGTAAAATAAGATGTGTGGAAAATAATCAGAAACCACTTAACTAATATGTTAAAATAAAACTCCTATTTTTCTCTTCAAAATTCGTTTTTTTTCCTTTCTAAAGAAGAATAGAAGGGTAGAGCTGTCACTCTGAATGTTGTTTTCTGTTCCTTTTAGTTTTTTCTTGCCTTCTCACTCCTCTATAGTAAGTAAGGCAATAATGACAAGATTTCAGGCAGCTAGGCAGAGTTCCCTGGGTGGTAGGCCTCTAGTATACAAGGTCAACCTTATTTTCCTTCCTTGAGAAAGGTACAGACAAGTACATGATGTAATTTGTGTCAAATACTACAATACACAAACCCACCATTATATTTAAGTGAATTTGAGGTTCTCCTAGACAGGAACATTGAAATCCAAATATATTTTGGGGATGGGCTATTTCATCACCATTACAATTGCAGTTATCTTTTAAATGATTAGCTGATTCTGGCACAAGCCTCACCTTGGGATTTGGCCTAAAGTTTGTAAGATTTGTTGTTTTCTCCTGTGAAATGAGGGTTATATTAGATGGAATGTTATTTAGGTAAAGAAACAGAGCATTTTTCATGATGTAGACATTTTTAAAAAATTAATGAATTAAGTATGTGGTCAAAGTACACGCAATCTTGTTCTTCCCAGTTCACACGTCAGGAACATAGTCTCTCAGTCTGGGTCTCCCTTCACAAGTTTCTTTTTTCTGTCATAAGTCATAAACATTGAACAAAGGCTGGCTCCAGTGCAACATTGATGTTTTTCACTTTTGTTCCATTAATTTCCTAAGGAATCAATTCTAAATGTATTCCAGTGCATGAAGAACAGGATATTAAAAATTATTCCATTGTGCAGCTTCACAAATCTAGTGAGGCTTTTCGTTATTAGAAGCCTTAGCAACTCATTCTATATTAATTGAGTTGGAGGATTCAGCTGTGTCAGTGTATTATGGGGTGCTATGTTTCTCCTAAGGCTGTCATAGGGAAGAAAGTACATATCTAATTTATTTTGAGCTCTGAGAAGAATATAACTTGATCAAATATGGCTTGTATTTTATTAGGCTTGTGACTTGCTATTTCTCAATGCTGGAAAGGGCTTTGTGTGAGCAAGTGTCTTAGGCCCTTCTGAGAAGAAACTATGTGGAAACTCAGATAACTCCCTTAGTCATTTATGTCACCTTTATGAGTCCCTAGAACTCTTTTATCTTTAAAGATTAGATAAAAGAAGGGAAAGCATTGCTTCATTTTGTCTGCTTTGCTCCCAAGCAAATGATGTCTAATTATTTTATTATTTTAATTACAGTTGTAAATCTCCAAATTTTTAGTCACTGGGAAACGTCTGCTCATTTATGATTAATCTATGGTGTACATGTTGTGGTATGGAATGTAGGGGGGAAAAAAGAGAAACCAGTCACTGTTTTTTAGAAGCCTAAGAATATATTTGAAATGAAACAATTGAAAGAATGATCTTTTAAAAGTGAAAAAAATAAAACACATTAATGGGAAATACAAAACAATTGCAGAATTGCAGCAACTTAGCATTGAATGTAATCCCTAGAGTCACCCAGCTCAATATCCTAACCAATACAGGAATGTCCTCTTAATGTTCTGTTTGAGTACTTCCAGTGATAGATTCTTTACCACCTCCTCAAAGCAGCTACTCCATCTCGGGATAGCTCTAACAGTTAGAAAATTATTCCTTACACTAAGCCATTTTCACTTTAATGCATATGAAGATAATAGAAGAAGAAAAAAAGCAAGTCATTCGCTAATGAAAGATTCCAAGGTACTTTCTTTATGATGGGCAACTCCTGCTAAACTACTTTCATTTTCTTCTGCCACAGAGTTGCAGGTCTTGAACAAAGAGGAGAGCAATCAGTGTAGGACACATCTGGATTTCACTAAAGCTTTGTGGATCTGTAAGGCATTTCTATTAAGGAGTTAGGACATCAAGCCTGAGCTGTACTATTATATGGGTCTTATTCCAAGGGCACTAAAAATGCTGTAGGATGAACCTGGAACAACATATACCAGAGACAGCATAGGCTTGTCCTAGAACTTTTAATTTTTTCCTGCAAGGCCTGAAGTGAGAGAAATCCTCCTAAATTTTTACAAGACACCATGTTAGGAAATAGGGCTGGCGGGCAGGGGAAATAAAAGTTGAAAATTCCTTGCAAGGCAAGAACAGAATCCAAGGTGACCTTGACCAATTAGAAAAATGTTCTGTCAGAAAAAGGCTGATGTTTGATGTTCAACAGGGACAGTGCTGGGCAATCCATGTACTTCCCAAATCCAAACCACATGAATACCTGCTGAGGAATGGCTGGTGAAACCATCATTCTGAATCACACTTTGAATAAATGGAAACAAGACAAGGCAATTGTTTAAAGATCTGGGGTTTATGAACAGAATTATAATGTACAAAAGCCAGGGCATAATTCTTTTTCCCTATATTCTGCATTAATAGGGGCTTTATTAGATACAATCAAGCATTCAGCATGATGGTCTTTATGTAAAACATAGAAATGGAAAAGCTGGAGAGGCTATTAAGGTAAAAGGGATAAAAAGCAGTCCTCCTAGCAAATATGTGAAAAAAGTTGAAATGACCACATTTATTGGAAGAAAGGCTATGCTGACTCCTCTCTTGCCTTTTTGTCAGCTGATTTCTCTATATCCACTTGACTATAATATCTCTTCTCCACATTGCTTGAAGTTCTATCTAAAGATGTTCCTGTTCAGACCTGCTCATCAGTATATTCCAAATTCAGTTTAAACTGTTTCTTATGTTTGATCACATGCCATGTGTATAAGCCAGAGTGAAAGAAAACATTTGGTACTAAATGAAATGCCTCATACATGACACTATCATAGCAATCTGGGCTGGCACCTAGTAAATACTTAAAGACCATATGTTGTATGAAGGAATGGGAAGTCACATAATTGTTTTTTTTTAAATCTGGGTTCATCTGTCAAAATCAAGTTAATATAGGAATGCTGTGATGAATAATATGATTAATTATAAGTTGTAAGTTGCCTAAGGCATTGAGAGTAGTCTCTAGAAGAGTGCTTAGTTAGAAATAAGGGAAGATGTAAATCTAGGGCAGTGTTATTGATGTCTCTAGTAACATGCTAATATGATTTAAGATAATTATTTGTTTTGCTAATAAGTCTCCTTAATTAACCTGCCTAAAGATATATAAATCACTTTGCATGATACCTGGTATATACTATATGTGAAATATATGCTAGTCATTGTTTTATGAATTTCAGAATATTTCATAAGTTAAACCAATTACATTGGCATTGATTCTCCTGACTCAGCATTGACATTTCATGTTGTGCTCTAAATTCTACTGAAAATATGTTGTAAGAATTTATTCAGCTACATTCCAAAGCATAGAGTCCAATGGTTATCTAGTTTAACCCCTGAGAACTGTTGAATTTGAAAATCTACTGAAGCACTTTCCCACTACATTCAGGTACAAGGCAAGAATGTCCTTTTCAGAATCATAGTGGAAGTACTTGCTAATGCAATAAGGCAAAAAAAGGAAATAAAAGTTATCTAGATTGGGAAGAAATGTAAAAACCCGCCTTTGTTCACAGATGACATTATCATTTATGTAGAAAATGTGAAGGAATCAACAAAATTATTCTTGGAACTAATGTGTGTTGCTTAACAACCAGGATAAATTCTGAGAAATGTGTCATCAGAGGATTTCATCATTGTATGAACATAATAGAGTGCTCTTACACAAACAAAATGGCGTAGCCTACTATACATCTAGGCTGTATGACATAGCCTATTGCTCTTGGGCTACATGCTTGTACAATATGTTATTATACTGAATACTGTAGGCAATTCTAATGTGTTATGCTACAACATTATGCTGGCTATGATGTCACTAGGTGATAGTGTTAATGGAGGAGAGAGGGACTTGTCTTCCCCAGTTGCTCGTGAGAGTGGAATTCTTGCAAAATCCCAATTTAAAAAAAATTCTGAGACTCACATGGGAGGATGTGACATCTTAGAAAGCTTTATTTCTGTGGAATTACACTCCTAGGCTCACAAAGTCCCATTTCCCTTTGTCCAGTCTTAGACGAAGTAGTCAGTGTATAAAGTTTCCTTTCCATTTTGAAGCAGTCAGTGTCCAGTACAGTATTAGACTAGCTTAGTTTGTGTATCCAGCTGCAGTCCACTAGTCCATTGCATGTGAGGTCCACATGGCCACATGGATATCAAGGAAACATGGGTAAATGCAAGGAAGCAAAGCATGAGCCAATAGCAAGAGAATCACAAGCCAAACATGCCAAGAGCAACAAGAGAGAGAATTCATTTATTTAGGGGATTATGTATTCCAAAATTATCCTGTGATTGCAGTGGCTATGACCATTTTGGCCATGATCTCTGTTCCTAAGTGTGATTGAAAGGCAAGTAACTTCCCTATGTCAACCCAACATTATTAGGCATGTATCTATTTTCTCTTTGTTGGATCCTTCCCCCAATGTGTTGCAGAGAAAAAGCTGGTGGTTCCCTGGGGAGTGCAAAATTTCAGCTTTCTGGTGAAGCTGCCCAAATGACATATCTATAATGTCTGGCTTCCTCCTTTGCTCCTTTTCTATTATCAATAACTAGATAATCATAACAGTATCAATAAGAATTTTTCAGCTCCATTATAATTCTATTGGGCTACCTTCATACATGTAGCCCTTTGTTGCTCAAAATATTATTATGGTTTGCATGACTATATAGAAAGGTTGCACAATTAAAGGTTAATATACAAAAATCAATTGCCTTCCTATATATCAGCAATGAACTCGTGGGATTTGAAATAAAAAGCATAATACCACTTATATTATCACCCCCCAAAAGTGCAATTCCTATGCCTAGTCTAACAAAATATGTATACTATCTATATTAGGAATACTACAAAACTCTGATAAAGAAATTAAAGAACTAAATAAATGGATATTCCATATTTATGAATAGATTCAGTGTTGTCAAAATGTCAGTTCTTCCTAACTTTGTCTATGGAATCAATGCATTTGTAACAAAATTTTAGCAAGTTATATCAATATTGACAAACTGATTCTAAAATGTATATAGAGAAGCTAAGACATAACTCTCTATTGAAGAAGAACAAAGTCAGAGAATTTGATACTGGAGTTCATGATTTACTATAAAGTAAAAGTAATCAAGATAGTGAGTTACAGGTGCAAAAATAGACAAATAGATCAATGGAATAGAATTGAGAGCCCAGAAATAGACTCACTGAAATATGTCAACTGATATTTGACAAAGGAGCAAAGGTAATATAATGAAGCAAGTATAGTCCTTTCAACAAATAGTGCTGGAATAATTATACATCCACATGCAAAAGATAAAAGAAAAAACATAGACACAGACCTTAAATCATTAACAATAATCAACTCAAAATAGATCATTAACCTAAATGTAAAACATAAAATTATAAGACTCCTAAATGATAACATAGCATATCTAGATGACCTTGGTATGCCCATGACAATTTAGATACAAGACCAAAGTCATGATCTATGAAAATAATAATTGATAAGGTAGACTTCATTAAAAAACAACAACTCAGTTCTGTGAAAGACAAAGTCAGGAGAGTTAGCAAACAAACCATAGACTGGGATATAATATTTGCAAAAGACACATCTGATAAAGGACAGTTATTCAAAATATACAAATAACTCTTAAAACTAAACAATAAGGAAACAAACAATTTAAGAAAAAAATGGGACAAAGACTTTAAAAGATACCCCACCAAAGGAGATATACATATGGCAAGTAATTATATGAAAAGATGTTCCATATCATATGTCATCAGGGAAATGCAGATTAAAACCACAATAAGTATTTGTTCTAGATCTGTGAAATATGCCATTGGAATTTAATAGGGATTGCATTGAATCTATAGATTGCTTTGGGTAGTATGGGCATTTTAATTATGTTGATTCTACCAATCCATGTACACGGAATATTCTTCCATTGGTTTATATCTTCCTCTATCTCTTTTTTTCAACATCCTGTAGCTTTTCAAGTACAGGTCTTTTACCCCCTTGGTTTATTCCTAAGTATCTCAATTTTATAAATGCAATGGTAAATGGGATTTATATTTATTTCTCTTTCTGAGAGTTCATTATTGGTGTAGAAAAATGCCATAGATTTCTAGGAGGTAATTTTGTATCCTGCCACATTGCCAAATTCATTTACTAAATCTAGTAGTTTTTTGATGGAGTTTTTAGGGTTTTCTACATACAATATCATGTCATCTGCGAATAATGACAGTTTTACTTCCTCCTTTCCAATTTGGATGCCTTTTATTTTTTCTTCTTGTCTGATCACTATGGTTAGGACTTCCAGTACTATATTGAGCAAGAGTGGTAAAAGTGGTTATCCCTGTCTCATTCCTGTTCTTAGGGAAAATGGTTTTAGTTTTTGCCTATTAAGTATGATGTTGGCTATAGGTTTGTCATATATGGCCTTTGTTATGTTGAGGTATAATCCCTCTATTCTCACTTTGCTGAGAGTTATTATCAAAAGAGGGTCTTGGATTTTGTTGAATGCTTTTTCTGAATCAATTGATATGATCTTGTCATTTTTGTCTTGCAATATGTTTATGTGATGCATCACATTTATTGATTTGTTAATATTGTACCAGCCTTGCATTCCCAGAATAAATCCCACTTGGTCATGGTGTATGATCTTTTAAATGTATTGCTGGATCTGATTTGCTAACATTTTGTTGAAGATTTTAGCATCAATGCACATTAGGGATATTGGCCTATAATTCTTTCTTTGTACATTTTCATCTGGTTTGGGAATTAGGGTAATGCTGGTCTCATAGAACATGTTTCAAAGTGCTTCTTGCTCTTGAATTTTGTTGGAATAGTTTGAGGAGAATAGGTGTTAGTTCTTCTTTAATGTTTGGTAAAACTCCTCTGTAAAGCTGTCCAGACCAGGGCTTTTGTTTGATGGAAGTTTTATTATTATTATTATTATTATTGCTTCAAATTCATCCATTGTTATTGACCTATTCAGATATTGTGATTCTTCCTGATTGAGTTTGGAAGATTGTATTATTCTAGAAATATGTCCACATTGTCCAGGTTGTTCAATTTGTTGGAATATAGTCATTTGTGGTATTTTTTATGATCCTTTGTATTTCTGTGGTGTCAGCTATTACTTTACCTCTTTAATTTCTGATTTTGTTTATTTGGGTCCTCTTTGTTTCTTGATGAGTCTGGCTAGAGGTTCATCAATCTTGTTTATCTTTTCAAAGAACCAGCTCTTGATTTTATTGATATTTTGTGTGTTTTTTGTTTGTTTGTTTTGTCTCTAAGTCATTTATTTCCACTCTGATCTTTATTGTTTCCTTCCTTCTACTTACTCTGGGGATTTCCTGTTGTTCACTTTCTAATTCTTTAAGTTGTAGGGTTAATTAACTTATTAAAAGTTTTCCTTGTTTTTTGAAATAGGCCTGTAGTGCAATGAAATTCCCTCTCAGGACTTCTTTCACTGTGTCCAATAGATTTTGGTTTGTTGTATGTTCATTTTTGTTTTCAGTATGTTTTCTATTTCTTCTTTGGTAACCCATTCGTTGTTTAATAGCATCCTATTTAGCCTAGAACAAATACTCCAAAAATTTATATGGAACCAAAAAAGATCCCAAATAGCTGTAGCAATCTTGAGAAAGAACAAGGTTAGAGGAATCACAATACCAGATATCAAGTTAAACTACAAAGCCACTGTACTCAAAACAGCCTGATAATGGCCCAAGAACAGGCATATATATCAATGAAACAGAACAGAGAACCCCAAAATTGACCCAATCTATTATGCTCAGTTAATATTTGACAAAGGAGGCAAGAGCATACAATGGAGTCAAGACAATCTCTTCAATAAATGGTGATGGGAAAATTGGACAAATACATGCAAAAAAAATTGAAACTAGGCAACTAACTTATACCATACACAAGAATAAGCTCAAAATAGATAAAAGACTTAAATGTAAGTTGTGAAACCATAAAAATATTAGAAGAAACCATAGGCAGCAAAACCTCAGACATCTCTTGTAGCCATATGTTTATTGATACACCTCCTAGAGCAAAGGAAGCTAAGGAGAAGATATATAAATGGCATTGTATTAAAATAAAAAGCTTCTGCACAGCAACAGAAACCATCAACAAAATTAAAAGAGAGCACACTGCATAGGAGAACATAGTTGCCAATGATACATCCAATAAGGGGTTAATTTCCAAAATATATACAGAACTCATACAACTTAACCAAAGGAAGACAAACAATCCAATAAAAAATGGGCAAAAGACCTAAATAGATGACCAAAAGACATATGAAAAAATTATCAAAGTCACTGATCATCAAGGAGATGCAAATTAAAACAACAATGAGGTTATTAGCTCATACCTCTCAGAAACAAATCAGCAAACGACAAGTATTGGTATGGATGTGGAGAAAAGGGAACTCTAGTACACTGCTGGTGGGAATGCAGATTGGTGCAGCCACTGTGGAAAAGACTATGGACTTTCCTCAAAAAGTTAAAAATGGAATTCCCATTTGACTCAGTAATCTCACTTCTAGGAATATATCCTAAGAAATCAGAACACCAACGAGAAAGAAAGTATGCACCCCTATGTTCATAGCAGCACAATTTACAATATTAAGATTTGGAAATAGCCCAAGTGCATATAAGAAGATGAGTGGATAAAAAAAGCTGTGGTACATTTATATCATGGAATACTATGCAGCTGTAAAAAAGAAATAACTCTTAACCACTTGCAACAATATGGATGGACCTGAAGAACATTATGCTAAGCGAAATAAGCCAGTCAAAGAAAGATAAGTACCACATGATCTCACTCATATGTGGAATCTAATGAAAAAAAATAAACTGATGAACATAAAAGATCCAGAGACATAGAAGCATGGAACAAACTGTTGAACTTCAGAGGGAATATGGGGGAGGGTGGGTGGATGGGAAGAGATCAACCAAAGATATTGTATGCATATATTCATAACCCATGGACACACACAATAGTGTGGTGAAGGCCTGGGGTGAGAAAAGGGGGTGGGCTAGAAGAGGTCAATTGGAGTAAAAGGGGGACATATGTAATACTTTCAACGATAAAGATTTATTAGAAGTAAAAGAATAAAAAAGCACACAATGAGCTACCACTACACATATATCAGAATGACATAATCTGGAACACTGACAACAGCAAATGCTGGCGAGGATGTGGAGCAATAGGAAGCTTCATACATTGCTTTTGAGAGTGCAAAATGGTATAGCCACTTTGGAAGACTGTTTGGCAGTTTCTTAGAGAACTAAGCACACTCTTACTGTACAATCCAGTAATCATTCTCCTTGATGTGTGCCCAAAGGAATTGAAAGATACATCTACCTGCACAAAAACCTGCACACAGATGTTTATAGCAGCTTTATTAATGTTGCCAACAATATTTGGAAGCAGCCAAGATGTTCTTCAATAGTTGAATGCATAAACTCATACATTCAGCCAATGGAATATTATTCAGCACTAAAAAGTAATGAGCTACTGAGCCTTGAAAAGACATGAAGGAACCTTTAATGCATACTACTAAGTGAAAGAATCTGAGAAGGTTACACACTGTATGATTTTAACTACAGATTCTCCTCATCCCCTTTTTTGACTGAGCCCTCCCTTACTCCCAAGGCAGAGTTTGGTGCCCTAACTCTGTGTTCCCATGCCACCCATCTCCGCATCCCTTCACCATGGCAGTCATTGTACTGATTATGATTCTACCCTACCCACTTGACCTCCTTGAGGCAGGGGCTGTCTTTCATTTCTATATATCTAAAAAAGCTATATAGTAAGCACTGAGTATTTCTTAAGAAACAAATTAATGATTTGTATTATCAGTTCTCATGGGGATTTTACTATATATGCTAACCTGATTATTTACAGAAAGATTAATGTCCTAGTGTTGATCCTGGATATCTACCATTTACTCTTCTCCACTATTTGTTCTTATTCTTTCTTTGGCCTTTTTAAAATTTCTTACAGTTATTGGTAATTTGAATTTACAGATATCCTTTCCTTTAATAATTTATTAAATATTATTTAAAATAGCCTGTTAAAAGAAACATTTTGAAATATATT
>NW_006298037.1:189898-192757 GCF_000327345.1 Myotis davidii
TACAGTATATATATACAGATAAAAAGAAAATTTGGGCTTGTAAGGGAGAAACAATTGAAGAGTCCCACTTTTACATGACCTGTATGTGTTTATTCTTATATTGGTTTTTATAACAACCTATATTTGAGTTGGTGATAGGAGACATCAAATAAAATATATAGAGATGGAATCTCAGAGAAAGATTGTTAGCATCAATTTCCAACTCTGTGTGAAAGTATGTAAATTCATGGGCTGGCAAAAAAAAAATCTTCCTTTACTCTTTTGTGATTTAATGAGGACCTTCTACATATTTTTTAAAAAAATGAAACCTTTAGAAGCTAGCAACAAAAATGGGTCATTTATATTTTTATGAATAGATATTTTAAATCATTTTCCAAGTTATAGAAGATTTTTATATTTCTGTAGCTTCATTTTTCAGTCTCCTCTGGAAATGAATGATTCTTTGTGAATTAAAGTGTTGTATAGAAATGCAAATGTTGCAGATTATATAAATTTACCAAAGGACTGTCTGCTAAATTGATGTCAAGCCTATAGGGTACTTTGTATGTTTAGACAACAGAGAACTGAAATTTAACAAAACAAAAAATAAAGAGATTTAGGTGAAGAACTTAATGCAGAGAAGTAGGAATGAATGCATAGCTTAATAAAAATGGATTTTTATAGAAATTAGACATCAGGTTGTTCCATTTAATTATCTGCTATCCTTAGTATTTTTTTACTTTCAAATTGCACCAGCTATATGAAATTTCATTCTTTATTTCAAATATGGGACAGTGTGAGATCCTAAAACAGCTATACTATGGGAAGGATTCATGGCATATGTAATCATATTAAGAGTAAATGCCATGTCAATCAGGGTATTAAGAGTAAATTCCATGTTTTGAAATTTCTACATATGTAAATCAGCTTGTACTATTAAAATTATTAAGATTATGCTGGAAGATGATGACCAGTTAAAAATTTGTCAGAGGTCTTATTTGAAGATAGAAGGTGATAACATGGATTTAAAGAACAGTAATGTCTTTATCTGGTTTTAGAATTAGGATAATGCTGCCCTCATAAAAAGAGCTTGGAAGTGTTCCTTCCTCTTGGATTTTTGGAAATAGTTTGAAGAATAGGCGTTAGTTCTTCTTCGAATGTTTGGTGAAAATCCCCTGTGGGCTAGGGCTTTTGTTTGCTGGGAGGTTTTTTTTTTGTTTGTTTTTTGTTTTTTACTGCTTCAATTTCATCAGTTGTTATTGGTCTATTCAGGTTTTCTGATTCTTGCTGATTGAGTTTTGGAAGATTGTATATTTCTAGGGATGTGTCCATTTCATCCACATTGTCCAGTTTGTTGGCGTATAGTTGTACATAGTATTTTCTTACAATCTTTTGTATTTCTGTGGTGTCAGTTGTTACTTCACTTCTTTCACTTCTGATTTTATTTATTTGGGTCCTCTCTCCGTTTCTTGATGAGTCTGGCTAAACGTTAATCAATCTTATTTATCTTTTCAAAGAACTAGCTCTTGGCTTCATTGATCTTTTGTATTTTTTAAATACCTGTAAACAGCCCAAGTGCCCATCAGTAGATGAGTGGATAAAAAAAAATATATATATGGCACATCCACACCATGGAATACTATGCAACAGTAAAAAAGAAGGATCTCTGATCTTTTGAGGCAGCATAGAGGGAC
This sequence comes from Myotis davidii, assembly GCF_000327345.1. Taxonomy (NCBI): domain Eukaryota; kingdom Metazoa; phylum Chordata; class Mammalia; order Chiroptera; family Vespertilionidae; genus Myotis; species Myotis davidii. The sequence goes on from NW_006298037.1 coordinate 191,572, forward strand.
CTGAAGTGTATTATGCTAAGCAAAATAAGCCAGTCAGATAAAGACAAATATCACATGATCTCACTCATATGTGAAATGAACAAAATATGAGTCATAGAAGCATGGAACAGACTGTTGAATCTCAGAAGGAAGGTAGGGGTGAGTGGATTGGTGGGATGAGATCAACCATAGAACTTGTATGCATATGTGCATAACCCATGGACACATACTTGCAGGTAGATTTTTTAAAAAAAGAACAGTGATTAGTTTTAGTATATGCTGATAAAGTTTAGAAAGAGAATGAACTCCAGTTTATCCAGAGTCTGGGTATTTACTTTGAAATTGCTCTCCCTCCTCCTTCTCTGTATCATTAGCTTTATGGAGAGACATGATTTATTCATTTGCACTCTCTTTTTATTTATAAACTAGAGGCCCAGTGCACAAAAATTTGTGCACTTGGGAGTGATTGCCTCAGCCCAGCCTGTGCCCTCTCGCAGTCTGGGACCCCTCAGGGGATGTCCACCTGCTGCCTTAACCCTGCTCCCTGGGGGATCAGGCCTAAGCTGGCAGGCTCCCCCTGTGGGAGCGCACTGACCACCAGGAGACAACTCCTGCATTGAGCGTCTGCCCCCTGGTGGTCAGTGTGTGTCATAGTGACCAGTCATTCCCAGTTGTTCTGCTGTTAGGGTCAATTTGCATATTACCCTTTTATTATATAGGATAGAGACCTGGTGTATGGGTGGGGTCCAGCTGGTTTGCCCAGAAGGGTGTCTCAGATAAAGGTGGGGGTCACGCTGGGGTGCCTGGCCAGCCTGGGTGAGAGGCTGGTGGCTGTTTGTAGGCTGGCCAAGTCCCCCAGTGGGGACCCTCATCCCATGGGGGTGTGGCCAGCCTGGGTGAGGGGCTGATGGCCATTTTCAGGCTGGCCACGCCCTCTGACAACCCAAGCTCCCAGCCTATCCTTTTGGGCTGGAAGCAGGTTTCTGGGATTTATTTATCTTCTATAATTGAAACTTTGTAGCCTTGAGCGGAGCCCAAGGCCAGGGCAGGCGGGAAGCTTGGCTTCCTCCAACACCAGGGGCAAGCCAAGCCTCCTGCTCGCTCCATCTCCATGGCCGCTGCCATCTTAGTTGGGTTAATTTGCATACTTGCTCCTGATTGGTTGGTGGGCATGACTTTTTGGCATGGCTTGAGCATAGTGGAGGAA
>NW_006298037.1:192891-197889 GCF_000327345.1 Myotis davidii
ATGTGGGAAGTACCTAGTGAATAAAACCAGATAACTTACAAAGACCTAGACCTCATTGTTCAGGCCTTATATATAACACTAATGGCCTGGTGCACAAAATTCGTGCACAGTGGGGGATGTTTCCCTCAGTCTGGCCTGCACCCTCACCAATCTGGGACCCTTTGGGGGATGTCCGACTGCCAGCACTGCTGGCTCCTAACCACTCACCTGCCTGCCTGCCTGATTTCCCCTAACCACTATGCCTGCTGACCTGATCACCTGCAACTGCTCCCCTTCCCACATGATCACCCCCAACTGTCCCCTCCCCCCCTGCTGGCCTGCTCACCCCCAACTGATTTCCTCCACTGGCCTGCTGGCCTGCTCACCCCCAACTGCTTTACCCCACTGGTCTGATGGCCTGCAACTGCCCCCCCTGCCAGCCTGCTTGACCCCAACTGCTCACGGGTACCCTCACAGGTAGCAGGTGCTGATTAGGGGAGGAGGGCATGATTGTTTCCTGGAACTGTAGTTATGGAAGCTTTGCAGAGGGTTCTGCAGGCCTCAGAGGGGCGGGCTCTGGCCAGCAGCCCTGTAGCGCTGGTCATCCCTGGAGGTGCTGGTGGCGGGCAGGGAGTTAGAGGGGCAGCAAGGCTGAAGGGGGAGTAACTGTCAAACCTTCCCACTTGGTGCAATTCTTTAAATTGAATGTGGCTGTTCTGTAGGTGTACCTACTCAGGGCAGGGCTCCAATCTCCTGGACTGGGTGGGGGCTGGGCCAGGCCAAAGCCAGGTGGGCTAGGAGGACGGGCTTAGCCCCACCCCCAGCAGGTTAAGCGCACTTCAGCTGTGGAGATGGTGCTGCTGCTGGGGGGGGGGATTTCTGACCCTGGGAGGGGTGCTCAGGCCTGCCTTTACCCAGGTTTGGAGTTGTACGGAGGTGAGGCGTGCCCAGCCCCAGTGAACTTGGTTCCAGCTGCCCACCCCCTGCTGCGTGCTCATCAGTATGCAAATAGGTTGTTATGGAGACACCATCATGGACAAATTAGCATATTCCCTCTTTATTATATAGGATGGGAACCCAAAGTTGGTTCTAGAGTTAAAGCATTTGTAATATGAGAGTAGTATTTTGCATTGAAGACCAAAGACAAGCTATTTCTCCTGGCTACAGATTTTATAACTAACTTGAACCTGTTACTTTGCTGTTTGCCAAATGGATAGTTATTCATAAAAGAACTCATGTGTCTCAGGAGAGACCAATGACCAACATTCGAAAATATGACCCAAAGTTCATGTCCTGATGGGAATCAGTAGCAACATTTTGAGCAATGACCATTATGCAACATCACATCATGATCTACACAGATGTTCAAACCCAATAAACTAATTTATCTTAAAGTCATAACATCTCATTGGTCCTTTATAATTCACTAAAACCTCTATTATTGTATTGTTTCTAACTTCTTAAGAGTTTTCCCCTCCCATTTTACTTCTATTATAAATTCATTTGAGCATTATTCCCTCCTCCACAGTCCCTAGGGTCTTGGTTCATGCCTTTATTATCCTATATAGTTCATTCTGCCTTTCATTAATTTTAAAACAAACAAATAAACCAATTTACTGAACAGTTATTATGTCCAAAGCACTGTGCCAGATGTTACTACATAGGGAGAGAGCACTGGGATGAATAAGACATCTGCTTTCAAAAGAGTTTATAGCTATATAGTAGAGGAAGACATGTTTTAAACTATAATGATAGAATGAGCTGAGTTTGAGAAGAGGGAGAAAACAGAGGGGTGGGTTATAAATAATCATTTTATTGTGGAACTCTAACTCTCTAACACCAAAAACAAAATAATGGTTGTGTGATGTGCTCTAAGCACTGATTCCATTATGGTTATAATCCTGCCCACACTACTATTAAGTGGTCAAACAATAAAAAATTACACACTTAGATGCTTCTCAACAATTTTGATAAGAAAATCCCTTTGACAAACTATACAAACACAATTGGTGGTTAGTTGGGAGTAAGTCATAAAAAGAACTTCTCTGATCAATGGAAATATATTAGGAATTCCTGGGCCTACATTTTCCTTTCTCCATTCAAAGTGCCTGGTTAATAGCCAATAGTCAGAGTTTTTCCCCAAATACTAAATTCTACAACCACAGATTTCTCTTGTGGTTTTATATTCAGCTAGCCTTGCCATCTTCATGTTCTAGCCAGAAAAAAAAAAAATAAGTCACAAAGAGGTTCAGATGGTATTTATTAGCTAGTTAAACCCATATGAATCCTGGGACATAATTTCTAGGAACCCAGAAACTCTTGCAAGCTTTGAAAACCTACGGAATGCAATTCAGGATTTCAACCTGTCAGCTAATGGCTTTGTATTAAATAGCTCAGTTAAACAACACACTAAAAAGATAAGCGATAGAATGGGTAACTAGCTGCATTATCAATTCTTTGCATAACTGCTCAGAAATCACCTCTTCCAATGAATGAGGTGTCAGGCCCTAATAGCTGGTTGGTTTGGACATGTTGATCAGAAGTGCAGTAATTAAAAGGATTGTTAATTTAAAAAACTCTGGTTAGGAGTTAGGATGAGACTTTGAAGAGATCTGTAATGACAGTGAGTTTAGGGACAATGTGCTTGCCTAACACAATGGACTAACCATTAGCTGCAATTGTTGTGTTTCCTTTGGTGTCAGGAGTGTAGTGACTTGGATCTCTAAAAATTATAATGATGCCATTTATTAATGGAAGCACTGGTCATCTTTTTTGGAAGTTAATTTCATGGGTATTTCAAGGAAAAGGGCATGGGTGGCACTACACACTAGTGTGGTTATGTTGAAGGAAGCCCCCATTTTTTTGATGAAACTGATCTTGTCCTGTATATGCTTGCTTATTAATTTCCTATCCTGTTTGACCCATTTGGCAGAAATATCACACATATTGGCAGAAATACCACACGAAAGCCAATACAGAAGAGGGGATGACTGGGAGAGACATGTTGCTACTTATCAAGATACTAGAGGCCCGGTGCATGAAATTTATGCACTGGGGTGGGGTGTGTCCCTCAGCCCAGCCTCACCCTCTCAAATCTGGGATCCCTCAGGGGATGTCTGACTGCCAATTTAGGCCCAATCCCTATGGGACATCCCTCTCACAATCCGGGACTGCTGTTTCCCAACCACTTGCCTGCCTGACTGACTGATTGCCCCTAACTGCTTCTGCCTGCCAGCCTGATCACCCCCTAACCACTCCCCTGCCAGCCTGATTGATGCCTAACTGCTCCCCTGCCGGCCCGGTCGCCACCAACTGCCCTCCCCTGCCAACCATCTTGTGGCTGTGGGCCATCTTTAAGGGTGGGGCAGTAAATTAGCATATTTCCTCCTTATTGGCTGTGGGCACTGCCATCTTTGAAGGAAGGACAGTTAATTAGCATGTTCCCTCCTTAGTCTATAGGATAAGCATTGATTCTTTAATTATTTTAGAGAGGAGGTGAAAAAAAGCACTGTCTCTGTTGCTATTGACTCATAATTGTTTAATGGGAGTAACTTCCATTGTTTTCCTAGTCAATCTCTGGAGGGGATTTATTTAAGGCTATGTCTAATGCAGTGCATGCCACAGAGTAGGAACAATTTGATGTGAAAATGAAGGAAGTATGACATGTACAGTAAGATAAATAGTGCATAGATTTATCATCTGAAGGAAATAAAATTATTGAGAAGTACATATCATCCTGCATTAATGTGTTTTTAAGATTTGTGAGTCTTCTCATGACAAAGAGAATATTTATTTTATTTTTATTGCATAAATATTAGCTGATGGTTGTTAACTAAACCTACTGTGGTAATCATTTCACAATATGCATAAATCAAACCATCATGCTGTACACCTTAAACTTCTACAGTAATGCATGTCAATTATTTCTCAATAAAACTAGAGAAAATATATGTATGCAAACAGTGCTACTTGTTTAGCAAAACTGTAGACTAGCTGTAATACACAGTGATAACTTGCTAGAGTGAATGAAACTATGAATGATACATTTCAGCTCATATAGGACAATGTAGCTATTCATTAAAATGGTAATTACCAGAATCTTCGAAACAATCCATCTTGGGCTCATTTGATTTGGGCCAATTGATCCATCTAAGAAAAAACATACCTTCTTAGTTTCATATTATAGTCTTTTAGTGATACGCAAACACACACACTATATATCATATATATATATGATATATATATATATATATAGAGAGAGAGAGAGAGAGAGACAGAGAGAGAGAGAGACAGACAGGCAGACACAGACACACACACACACACACACACAGAAACTCAAGATTCAAAACATTCACCCCAATTATCAATTCATTTATTTGTTCAACATTGCACTTCTGCATTAAATGAATTATTGTCCTAAGAGCAGTGGGATAGTTTCCTAAGGGCAGCAAAATTGCCTATGTTTTCTACATTATAGTCCATAATCTAGCAAAATGTATATAATATATAACATAACTGAATAGATATTTGTTTACAAGTGAATGAATTAATAAGTGAGGTGACAGACATACAGAAGTAATTATAATGCTAATCAAAGTGAAACAGGTGGTATAAACTTAGTGCTGTGGGAACAAATTAAATTATGCAGTTAACTCCAGCTCGGGTATAGTTGGTCAAGAGAGGCTTCAGGTCCATAACAATTTAATTAATCATTTTGGAATTAATAAGGTAGGACGTGCAACACAAAGGAGGAAGTTCATACTAGGCTACAGTAACATCACAGTAAATGGTTGTAGCAGTGTAAAAATGCATGCCATGTTTTAGGAATGGTGAGATAACAGTGTGTTTAGAAAGATGTAGTAACGGATGAGGCTGGAAAAGAAGGGCAATGCCAAGTCACCTAAGTCTCTAAATGTCCTACTAAAATAGTTGTGCACCATTAAGGTTTTAGAAGAGAGTGATAGGATTTAACCTACTAACCAAGACTTTATTAAGCACTCATTAAGTGCATATATATAT
>NW_006298037.1:197999-198433 GCF_000327345.1 Myotis davidii
ATATATAGAGGGAATATGCTAATTTGTTCTAATGGTGTCCCAGTCACAACTGGAGCTGGTGGGCGGGAATGGGGGCGGGGACTTCTGCCCCCAGCGCAGGCACCAGGCCTGCCCACCATTAACATTACACTACCTGCATGTGTCCCCATCCAGCGCTGAGGTGAAGCTGCCTGCCAATGTCCCTGACCTGGGACAAGGCTCTGTCTGCATGCGACCTTGCCCAGTGCTGAGGTGAAGCTGCCTTTCAGACTATAACTTCAGCCATCAAAGATCAAACTGTACACCCCAAATGCTTTTTCTTAGATGGTCCAGGTGGTAGTAGAAAAACATATCTTTATAAAGTTTTAATACATTATATTAGAGGTCGTGGTGGTACTGTTTTACCCACAGCGTATACAGAAATGGCTGCAGATTTACTTCTGGGTGGAAGTACC
>NW_006298037.1:199126-202736 GCF_000327345.1 Myotis davidii
TGGCCTCGCATTTAAATTTATTCAACGACAGTTTCCCATGATGCCAGTATTTGTGATGACTATTAATAAATCGCAAGGACAAACTCTAGACAGAGTAGGAATATTACTACCTGAACCCGTTTTTGGACATGGTCAGTTATATGTTACTTTCTCTCAAGTTCGAAGAGCATATGATGTTAAAGTTAAAGTTGTAAATACTTCATCAAAAGGGAAATTAGTCAAGCACTCTGAAAGTGTTTTCACTCTTAATGTGGTATATGGAGAGATAATAGAATAAGTTTAATCACTTTATTGGTCATTATTTACATCACTGTTTTTATTGTTTTTATATGTTTGTATTGTTTTCATATCATTTTGTTATTATTTATTTATTAATAAATTTATATATTATTTTCATATACATTTTACTACTTTCTTTTCATCTCTGACACTTCTATTATAGAGAAAGGGCAAATAGCAATGTTAAAATATTTCCTCTAATTAATTCCCTTTTAATGTGCATAAATTTTGTGCACCAGGCCACTAGTGTTATATAATGTAGGGAGTATTTGCCTTTATAGAACCTAGAGTTTACATTTTCAGGTAATCATCATTTCCTTCAGGAAGTTTTTTTTCTGACCCAAGTCCATGGCATTCTATATTTCCCTCATCATATCATTTATCCCAGTGTATGTTTAGTTTTCAGTTTCCTCCACTGGAGTGAAAGCAGGAACAATGTCTACCTTGTTCATCATTGTAATCCTCATGCACAGAACAGTACCTGGCCTGTAGTATGCATTCAATAAACACGTGTTAAATAAGGAAATAAGAAAAGAATGATATAATCATTGGTTTGCTATAACTAAAAAATGCAAAGGAATCATTTATGAAGTATTTATACTGTAAGATAAAGATAATTTATTTGTGAGATTGTAGAATCTGTGTCTGTTAAAGGTAAAAAGGCCCGAATAAAGGGCAGATTTCTGTGAGACACTGAGGTTTCAGTTACAAGTCATAAGTTTCTGTTTAGTGTTGGGATTTATCTAGGATGCTTTGAGTCTTGGGTTTACAGCTCAATAAATATTTGTTGAAGTTACCTATGCAAAAGGTAGGAGCCCAGTAAATATTTATTGAAGGCCTTCATTCATTTGTTGGTGCAAACTGTGTTTTCCAGAATGGTCCCACACACATTTTTATCCCATGTGCTTTGCCAATAAGAGGTGATACCTGTGTATTCTTATCTTGGAACTGAGTGACTCTTTTTAACTGCTTACACCAATAGAATACATTAGAGGTGAAGCTATGGAAATTCTTCTAGGAATTCTGTATCTAGGAAAACATGATACAGCTTCTGCTGTTTTTCTCTGTCTCTCTCAATCTCTCTCTGGCTTATTCCTGAAATGATCACTTTTGGAACTCAGGCACCATGCTGTGAGGAAGTCCAGACTTGCTCATAAAGAGTCCATACAGAAAAACACGTGTGGAGAATAACCAAGGTCCCTAACCGATAACAAGCATGAACCACTGGAGTGAATGAACCTTCAGAAGAATTCAGTTCCTAGTCATTGAGTTTTCTAGCTAAGGACTCAGACATGGTGGATCAAGTGTAAGCCATTTACAGTTTTGTCGAAATTCCTGACCCACAAACATGAGAGATAATAAGTGATTATTTTTGTCTCAAGACACTAGATTTTGTGGTGATCTGTGACTTGGAAATCAGTAATGAATAATACACTTATACTCTGTAGAAAATACCAGTGGTTTTTGAACCTTTTTAAAAATCTTACGTACATTTGAAATCTGAAAAGCTAAGGTGGCCTCCATTTTCCATGCCTCCTGGTATTCATAGCCTCATATACTCCTTTCCTCTTGAGTGTGTGCAGAATATGTGGCTTGCTTATCACCCATATGGCAAAATTGATGAGCTGTCACTCCAGTGACTATATTACCTTATATAAGGCTCCCTCTTACTTTCAGACTGAATCTAGGGTCTCACTCTCTTGTTCATTTTGATGAATCAAGCTTCCATGACTGCTAAAACCACAAGAAAATGAAATCTTTCAACTACTACATTTAACTTGGAAGCAGACCCTTCCCCAGTAAAACCTGGAAATAATAACAGAATCCAGGCTCACACCTTGATAGCATTCTTACAGAGGATCCTGGTAAGCCATGTGCAAACTACAGACCAGCAGAAACTATAAGATAAATGTGGGTGTTGCTTAAAACCATTCAATTTGTGGTAATTTTTATACAGCATGAAAACTAATATAAAAGCTATGAATCCTCTCTGAGGAAAAATATACAGTGACTGTCATACAGATACAATTCTAATGTAATATTTTATGTTGTATATGGACCCCTGATTACCATGAATGGATCCCAGTTTAAGAATCACTGTTCTAGATAATTTGCCCTGCAATCATATGCAGAAGAATTCAAATCCTAGATAATTTTCTTTGGGATGTTTTATATTAAATATATTATTTACTTGCTTAACAGTTCATTATCTTATAATTGAGGACTGTCTTCTTCAGGATTGAATTTACTCTACCTCTGCATCTTTGGAAGTGGGTTATTGGTTCAGTTTCATATTATTGTTCCAATCATAGAAGGAATCCACCCCTGATCACTTTCTCCATCCCTCAACCAGGGGAAAATCAGCAGACTTGAATACAGTAAACAAACAGGAACAGAGAATAGAGTGAGGCTAATGAATTAATCATTGAGTAAATGGTAATGAACACAATTCAGTAAATGGTTTACATTTTTCCTATATTTTTTGGAAGTTAAATTTAAGATTCAACATTATTTCTTTTGATCATAATTAAAATGCAATACAAATAAAAATCTCTATTCTAACTTCATTGTTAAACCAAGTGTTTTCTTTACCATCTTTCTTCATTAATAATTGTTATACTGTAATAAAATTAAATGATGTAGAAAATAATCCTTGTCATGTATTCTCTAATACTGGCGTGCAAACATCCTCATTAAAGCCAGTGATCTATGTTTTATTGTGTAGATAAATGTCTGTAATTTTTGCCTTTTCTTCTGATTATCCATTTCTTCACTGAATAAGCTAAATCGAGCTCTGACTGTCAATTCCCATTTTTTTTTTTTGTACTAAAAGGAAGGGTCAATTCTGTAAGGGACAAATGGAATTGTACAGAAAGCTCCAAAGCAGTGAGAAGCATAGGACACAATTGCTTTCAGCATTCTCTTCCCTCTCAGTTATACTGTGAAGAGTTAACCCAGGGAAGGCAGCAAGAAAATGTCCACAGGACTTTCTGGAACCAGTTTCTGCACTAGGAATAGCTGGCTTGTGGAGATGTCCCCATCTGCATCACACATGGGGAAGGCAGCCTACATATGGGCCAAGTGGGAATGGCATGGGAGAGTTTGCTTGCTTGATTGGTAAATGACAGCGATGAAAGTCACATGCAGGCATGCCAACAGATTTAATCTTTCTCTACCTTCCCAGTCACAAACAATTTCTTTGCCTATTAATTTTTGTAGATACCATTAAAAGGAATACCACAGCTAATGTTATATCAGACCCAATTACTTTAGTGAACTGCTTCTATTTTTTTTTTCATGCTGTGGCATTTCCTTTCCCCTGAAAACACTC
>NW_006298037.1:202788-207101 GCF_000327345.1 Myotis davidii
GACAGAATAATAAGGAAGCAATTAAGAGGTGACAGAGAAAAATTAACACTCCATTTCACATTAAAGGCTAAGTGAGTATCCTTGCCATTGTGAGTTAAATGTGTCTTTGAAAACCTGTAGTTTGGATGTATTTTCCTTTTGAATAAGGAGCCCAGCTCCATGTTTTTTGTCTAGCATCCCAATCTGAAAATGGATGATAACTAATTGGGTGCTGTCTGCTTAAACAGGCTATATTAATTGCAGTTTATTCTCCTGTAAGTGTCAAGGAAAACAAAATCTTTGTAATATGTAGGCATAATGTACGGCTGCATTCATTTGAATATGCAGGCCATGTCCTAGTGCAAATAAAGCAAACTCCTGGATGCAATGTTGCCATGGCAGGCAGAATTTGCATAATAAATAACAGCTATCATGAGACTTTCTTTATGAAGTTCTCTGTTGTGTTGTCAGCTCTAAGAGCCTCCACTAAAGCAGCCAATATTGAGCAAGTGGAGTGTATTTTGCTTGCAAATGCAACAACCAACCCAAGTCACTGTCAAGAATTCATTTTAGTGTTGCTGACTAAATAGGATGAATTATACATGTATATACAAGGAATACATGGTGAACTGTATCAGCACACATCCACAAGATGACCAGAATGATTGGATTAACTCAGGAACATCATTATCTTGCTCTTCTGTGCCAAGGTCTCTCAGCACAATAGTGCTATATGCAACCTCATCCCCTGTATCACTTAAGCTTGGATCAAATAAGTTAGAAAAAATTCTGTTATTCCTGGTGATAGGGATTGGAATGATATTTGAAGGGGAAGTGGGGTCCTCTATAGCATTATTCTGTGAGGTTTTTTTCACATACTAGAGGCCTGGTGCACTCGGGGGGGAGAGGGTTCCCTAAGCCTAGCCTGTGCCTTCTGACAGTCCAGGAGCCCTCAGGGGATGTCTGACTGCTGTGGAGGCAGGAGAGGCTCCCACCACTGCTGCTGCACTAGCCAACCATGATCTTGGCTTCTGGCTGAGTGGTGCTCCCCAATTGGGAGTGCACTGACCACCAGGGGCAGCTCCTACATTGAGTGTCTGCCTCCTGGTGGTCAATGTGCATCACAGTGACTGGTTATTCCACTGTTTGGTCAATTTGCATATTAGCCTTTTATTATATAGGACTATCGTAAGGCCACTAGACATCTCTTGATACTTATTTATGAGCTTTCCTTTAGGCACTTGCCATTGTAAGTTATATCAGACCCAATTACTTTGAGTTGGTATTAGCACAGGAGTCTGGCCAATAGGGAAAGTTATTTTTACAGTGATTATTATATCTTCCTTCCCTTTTACCACTTTCAGAAAACCTAGACTCAGAAAGATCAAAGGTTAATTGTGAGTCTGTCTCTGTTTCCCAACCATTAATGGAATGAGATTAATAAGAAATTTGCCTTACATGGATTTATACATTCTGCCAATCTATTTGGCACTGATGAGTTCTATATTTTTGTTCTCAAAGAAATCCTAGCCACCATCATCATCACTTTGGCTACTATTTATTGTGTGCTTACTAGGTACCTGACACTGTGTTAAGTAATACCCTGTGCCTTATCTCCTGTTACCTGTACAATGCATGTAGTCCCTATTGTAGGCCCAAGAAAAATGAGGCTCTGAGTCTGGAGCCAGGAGTTGAATTTTGTGCTTTCTTTCAAGAGCTTATGCTCTTTTCAGCACTTAATGCCCCAAGGGCAGAATTTTAAAAAGTGAACATTAATGAGACCTTCCTTAAACAATGGCTATCTTAATGACTATAAACAGCACTGTATTTTCTTCTAAAGCCAATGACTCTAGGAGAGAAATGTGCAACAAATCTGGAGCTGATTCTCACCTCTTAATAGCCTGATTTATAAGGGCAAAGAAGTTAGAAAGAGGTCTGCTCTAGATGGAGGCCTAATAGGTTGTCTTTTATTTCCACAAAACAGAGAAAAAAATGGGAGGAAAATAGCACAACCTCAACAACTCATTTTTAATTTTTAAGAGCTGAAAAAAGTAGTTAAAGTTAGTAAGACTATTCATTACCTTTTTAGAAACATTTCATCATCTTAAGATTTCCTTGCTCATATAAGAACTTGCTGTTTAGGTGTCTTTATAGAGCAATTTTCTGTAGACAAGTTACACATCTACATTAATAATAGACAAACATGGTAATTGACCGTACCTTTGCTATGCCCGCCATTGGCTAATCAGAGCGATATGCAAATTAACTGCCAACAAAGATGGCGGCTAATTTGCATACTGCAGGCAGGGCAGGTCAGCGGGGGCCTCCATCCAGGCCCCTGTGTGCGACCTGGGGGCAGGGTCATGGGGCCCTCTCTGAGAGAGAGAGAAAGAGAGAGAGAGAGAGAGAAAGAGAGGGAGCGAGAGAGAGAGGCGGAATTTGGCACCCCGCATCCCTCCCTGACCGACCACTGCGATTCCAAGCCAGGGAGGGCTGCCTTCAGGCTGCAGCTCCAGGTCCCTCACCCCCACCCCAGGCCCGAGAGCACAGTGCTGGGCAGGTGCACCCAGGGGTTCGGGAATGCAGTGTGAGGGGCCAGCACAACGTGGGGGGGGGCTGTGTTTACACCGCCAAGTTCCCCACTTCTGTCCTAGCCCACGCATTCTCCTCCTTCCCTTCAGAGGCCCAGCTCCTGCCTACATGCTTGCTGGGCAGGCCCAACTGCACCGGAGAGTGAGCTATGGCAATCAGGATGGCCACTTCCTGGGATGGGATGGCCAGACCACGGGGATTCATGGGGGCGATGAGGCCCATGGGGCATGCACAGCCCTCTGGCAGTGGGGATGGCCGGCCAAGCCCAGTCTGGCTACAGTGGGGGCAGAGGGAGCCTGGCTTCAATGGGGCCAGTGGGAGCCCAAGGCCACCCCAACCCCCACAGGTCCCGGGCAGACAGTGGCTCAGTGGAGAGCGGTGTCTCCATGCATGGTGCCGAGGGGTGGCTGTTAGCTGCTGCAACCCCACACCAGGCTTCAGGGAGGGGGAGAAGGCTCACAGCCACCAGCACCCTAGGCTGCACCACCTGTGTCTCAGCCTGCCAGGTTGGCAGGGTCCAGAGCAGGTGAGCTGTTCCCTTCCTCCAGAGGTAGAATAGGGAGGAGAGCACTGGGTGCAGGGAGGGGACCTCAGCTGGGATCCTCCTGATGTGGAGAAGGGGCCTAGCCTGGGCCCGGTGGGGAGCTTAGGAAGTCTGGCTAAGCAGGCCCTGGCTCATACCAACTCTTACTCTGCCATCTTCCTCCAGCTCGTCAAGCTAGCCCCCATGCCCCACCTGTCTGGGGGAATGGGCTCTGGGTGACCTCCCTGAGCTCAGACTGTGGACCCAGAGACCTCAAGGAAGAGTGCCCGGCCAGGCCTGGACAGGGGCTGGTGCAGAACTACCAGGGCAGAATTGCTTTGGTGTCTCGGTAAAGTTTGCAACTGACCCAAGGAGGAAACCCGAGAGGGGAAAGGCCGGGAGGCATGAATTGCCAGCACTTTAGCCACTTGAAAACAGCTCCACTTGGAATGTGAGGCGGTTGTATGTTCAGCTGAGAAGTGACGGGGCTGAACTCCACCGTCGCTGGGCTCCTGTCAGTCCGAGGCCCAAGCATCCACCACAACAAGGAAAGAACAGAGCAAGGGCCCCGGAGGAAGGGAGGACAATTGAAGAAAACCGTGTCTAGACTTTCCCGAGCCCTCTCCTTCTTTCTGCTGCTAACAAGAGCCCTAGGCCTGGCCACAGTTCTGTCTCCACTTTTTAGTCCCCTATTCTCCAACCACAGAGGAAAGAAATAAGGAAGGAGTCTGTGCTGCCTTCAGAAAGTATCTATATACCTGATAGGCCAGCTGCCTTCCACAGAGGGAAGCCAGGCTGCGACTTAGGCCTGCTTCCCACAGGGACATCAGTAGGACATTCTGTGAGGGCTCCCAGACTGTTAGAGGGGGAAGGCTGGGCTGAGGAATGCCCCCCGAGTGCACAAATTTTTGTGCACTGGGCCACTAGTATAATCTAATAAAAGAGAAAAATAAAACAATAACTAATAGTGGAAATTAAGTTTTAGGTGGCTTCAGCATTGGCTAAAGAGCACCATTGAAATATGCTATATACTAGAAAAATAAACACTTGGACATGTCAGCTTTGAGAGTGAAATCCTTAAAAGCAAAGCATTTGTGGCAAATACAGAAATAATCTACACTAATAAAAGACAAAGATGCAAATTGCCCATCCCTTCGTTATGCCTTAAGCCACGCCCACCAGCCAATCAGAGCGACTATATGCAAATTAACCCAACCAA
>NW_006298037.1:208070-208506 GCF_000327345.1 Myotis davidii
TTTACACCGCAAGTTCCCCACTTCTGTCCTAGCCCACGCATTCTCCTCCTTCCCTTCAGAGGCCCAGCTCCTGCCTACATGCTTGCTGGGCAGGCCCAACTGCACCAGGGAGTGAGCCATGGCAATAGGGATGGCCACTTCCTGGGATGGGATGGATGGACCACGGCGACTCATGAGGGCGATGAGGCCCGTGGGGCATACGCAGCCTTCAGGTGGGGGGGTGGCTGGCCAAGCCCAGTCTGGCTTCAATGGGGCCAGTGGGAGCCCAAGGCCACCCCAACCCCCACAGGTCCCGGGCAGACAGTGGCTCAGTGGAGAGCGGTGTCTCCATGCATGGTGCCGAGGGGTGGCTGTTAGCTGCTGCAACCCCACACCAGGCTTCAGGGAGGGGGAGAAGGCTCACAGCCACCAGCACCCTAGGCTGCACCACCTGTGT
>NW_006298037.1:208705-213705 GCF_000327345.1 Myotis davidii
CACTAAGGATGTCTGACTGCAGCTTAGGTCTGCTCCCTGCTGGTAAGTGGACATCCCCTGAGGGCTGCCGGGCTGTCAGAGGGATGTCTGACTGCCAGCTTGGGTCCGATCCCCCAGGGAGCAGGCCTAAGCCAGCAGGTGGACATCCTCCGAGGGGTCCCAGACTGCAAGAGGGCATAGGCTAGGCTGAGGGACCACCCCCCAAGTGCACAAAATTTTGAGCACCGGGCCTCTAGTATTTAATAATTGTGAAGAGGGTGGTGAAAATGGCAAAAAGTGGCAACACAGTTGGAGAACCTGGGCAGGCTGTATAGTTAAAACCTATCCATGAAAAAGAATTTCTTGCATCCTAGTTTTCTTTTTCTTCTTTGTGGTTCCTGTAATGTCTGATCTGCTCTGGGTTGGGAGGCAAGGTTTTTCTTCTTTCATTATTTCTTTTAAATGAATGTGTTCTCCATGTTATATCATTGCCTTATACGTCAAGTTATTCTTGGATTATTGAAGTTTCTCTCCTCTAAACATTGATAGAGTTGTATAACCAAAGAGGCCAGCTTTCCTTTTACTCTTGAAAATAAATCTTTGCAAAAATAAAATCACTGTTCGTGCCGAAACCAGTTTGGCTCAGTGGATAGAGCGTCGGCCTGCGGACTGAGGGGTCCCGGGTTTGATTCCGGTCAAGGGCATGTACCTGGGTTGCGGGCACATCCCCCGTGGGGGATGTGCAGGAGGCAGCTAATCGATGTTTCTGACTCTCTATCTCTCTCCCTTCCTCTCTGTAAAAAATCAATAAAATATATTTAAGAAAAAATAAAATAAAATAAAATAACTGTTCTTTTTTATTACTCTGATAACATGCCAGTCCTTTGATGTGAAGCAGTAACAAATTCATTTTTTTTATTTTATTATTTATTACAGAGGGTATTACATATGTGTCCATTTTTTTCATTATTAGGAAGTAGTTGGGCTTTTTACCATGAGTGGAATGGGTAGCATTTTCCCCAGTATACATAGAGTTTACATTTCTGGCTCATTCGCAACTGCATTTCAATGAATATTTCAAAATTTAACTATACCAGTACTCCTTTGATTCACTACTACTCAGTCAGAAACTTGAACAAAGAAACTCTTCTGCTCACAAAGAGGCTGAGTGGAGGGTAAAGAGGATGGAATTAAGGAAAGCATTTATAGAAAATATTTCAAGTGACCTCACTCAAGCCTGAAACCCCAAGTACCATATGTGTGTGCATATGTGTGTATGAGTAATTAAAAATATGTGCATAATGACTTTCCTCCAGAAAGCATGGGAACTTTGCAAAAACTTCAGAGAAGAGAAAGGCCAGGATTTAGTGAGATCACTGTTATGAACTGCTGTGTTCACTGTTTGTGTTGCTCCAAAATTCATATGTTGAGATCTAATCCCCAATTTGATAGTATGAACCAGGAAGCAGGCTCTCACTAGAACCCAACTGTGCTGGAACTTTGATTTTGGACTTCCAACTGTGAGAACTGTGAGAAATATATTTCTGTTGTTTATAAGCCACCCAGTCTATAGTATTGTATTATAGCAGCCGAAGCTGAATGATAGTCACCCCTCAAGAATGCCAAATGGTAGAGCTAATGGGACCTAATTATTTTGTGCAAATAATGCCCTCTAAACAGAGACAACTTTCAAAAGAGGACATATGTAATACTTTCAACAATAAAGACTTATTTAAAAAATAAGAGAGATAACTTTCTTTTTTTATTTTAAGTCTTATTAGCTTGGTGTACTTTTTAAAAAATATTTAAATATTGTTGAGAATATTACAGATGCCCCCCATAACTGCCCTCCACTTGGTTCCTGCCTTGCCCCAGGCCTTCACCACCCTATTGTTTGTGTCCATAGGTAATGCATATATGCATATAAGTTCTTTGGTTAATATCTTCCTGCCTCCCCCGATTCACTCTGAAATTTGTCAGTTTTCTTGTTTCCATGCCTGTGGTTTGATTTTATTCATCAGTTTATTTTGTTCATTAGATTCCTTGTTCATTATTTTTAGATTCAATTATTGGTAGCTATGTATTTATTGTCATTATATTTTTCATATTTCTTCTTCTTCTTCTTCTTCTTCTTCTTCTTCTTCTTCTTCTTCTTCTTCTTCTTCTTCTTCTTCTTCTTTTTCTTCTCCTTCTTCTTCTTTTTCTTTTTCTTTTCTTCTTCTTCTTCTTCTTCTTCTTCTTCTTCTTCTTCTTCTTCTTCTTCTTCTTCTTCTTCTTCTTCTGAATATCCTTCAATATTTCATGTAATACTGGTTTGGTGGTGATGAACTCCTTTAGCTTTTTCTTGTCTGGGAAGCTCTTTATCTGACCTTCAATTCTAACTGATAGCTTTTCTGGGTAGAATAATCTTGATTGTAGGTCTCTGCTATTCATCACTGTTAAAATTTCTTGCCACTCCCTTCAGGCCTATAGTTTCTGTTAATAAATAAGCTGACAGTCATATGGGAATTCTCTTGTAGGTAGCTAAATACTTTTGCTGCTTTTATGATTCTTTTTTTCTTTAAACTTTGACATTTAAAAAATATTTTTGTTGATTTCAGAGAGGAAGGGAGAGGGATAGAGAGATAGAAACACCAATGATGAGAGAGAATCATTGATCAGCTATGTCCATAAAGTCCATAACCTGGGCATTTTCCCTGACCAGGAATTGAACCACCACCTTCATCTTCATAGGTTGAAGCTCAACCACTGAGCCATGCTGACTGGGATGGCATTTCAATTATGATGTGTCTTGGTGTGGGCCTTTTGGGGTTCATCTTGTTTGGGACTCCCTGTGTTATTTGGACTTGTAAGTCTAGTTCTTTCACCAGGTAGGGGATGTTTTCTGTCATTATTTCTTCAAATAGGTTTTCAATATCTGGCTCTCACTCTTCTCCTTCTAGAACCCCCATGATGTGAATGTTGATACACTTGATGTTGTCCCAGAAGCTCCTTATATTCTCTTCATATATTTGGATTCTTTTTCTTTTTTTGTTCTTCTGATGGGGTGTTTTTACTTCCTTGTATTCCAAATTGTTGATTTGATTCTTGGAATTCTCTACTCTACTGTTGATGCCAGGTAAATTAGTATTCATTTCAGTTAGTGCATCATTCATTTCTGACTGCTCATTTTTTATGTCTCATCTTCTCACATATTTTCTTGAAATTCTCACTACGTACCTTGAAGCTCTCATTAAGACCCTTGTTCATCCTGCTATCCATTGCTTTGAACTCTGTATCTAGTTGTGTGCTTGCTTCTATTTCATTTAGTTCTTTTTCTAGATATTTATTCTTCTGTTTTATTTGCACCATGTTTATTTATCTCCACATTTTGGCTGCTTCTGTAAGTTTGTTTATATGTATTAGGTAGAGCTTCTATGTCTCCTGAAATTGGTAGAGTGTTCTTGTATAGTAGGTGTTCTATAGGACCCAATGGCTCAGCCTCCCCAGTCACCTGAGCTGGGCACTCTAGGTGTGCCTTTGTGGGCTGTATGCACTGTCTTGTGATTGTTTAGCCTTGATTGCTATTGGCATCACTGGGAAGAATTGACCTCCAGGCCAATTGGCTATGAGGACCAGCTGTGACTACAGTGGATGAGATGCTGTGCAGAAGATACCTCTCCAGAACAAGACTTGCTTCACTGGGGCTTTGATGCTCACTGAGTCTTCCCTTTGTGTGTTTCACTTATAGATGTGTAGAGTTGTAAGCTGGTGTGATCTGAAGCTGTCCACTGGGTGTACTGGCTCTGGGCCCCCCTGAGGGTGAAAAATCAGCCATTTTCTGTGCTCTACCTGGGGCCACCTGTCATGAACTACAGAACAATCTGCAGATGGCTGCTATTTCTTTTGGACTTGGAAGTACCCAGAAGATGCCAAGCTGTGAAACCTGGTGCTCCTAGTACCAGGTATGGGGCCACTTATCGAGAGGTATGGGGCATGCTGATGCCAACTGATGCTTGTTTGAGATATTTTAAGAAATCCATATGGGAAAGCCATTGCAAACAGTTTGGGGGCAGCTGAAAATTGGGTGGACTGGGATCTCAGAGAATCACAAAGGCAGAATGAGCAGTGTGAGCTGGGCTGATAGAAACTCAGATATAGTACCTGCCAGTAAGCTCTGTGATGGGGGAGGTCTTAGCATAGGAACAATGACCTATGGCAGCACTTGTCTGGGGGAAAGCTGCCCCTGAGTTCTTGCCCCAGTACCAGACAGTCCAGTTCTTCCTGCTATGTTTCTGGATCTCCCCAAGACACTGCCCCAGTGCCGGAGCTCAGAGGGAGTGAGTTGGATAAGTACATGTGCCAGCCCTTTAAGAGGAAATTCTAGGGACTCCAACAGCCTCTGTGTCCCTCAGCTCCAACCCCAACTGGTTTTTATAGCTTGAAGTTTTGGAACTTCTCCTCCCAGGACTGGAACCCTGTGTTGACAGGTCTGGTGTGGGGCTGGGACCCTTTGATCATCACAGGAGACCTCCACAACCTACATATCTTTCCTGATTTAAAAAAATGCCATATGCTGTTGTCAGACCAGCCCATTTTGTGTCTCTTCCCCTCCTACCAGTCTCAATGCACTTTCTTCTTTACTTCTCTAGTTGTAGGAGTTCCATTCAGCCAGATTTCAGGTAGTTCTGAATGATGATTATTCTGTATTTTAGTTGTAATTTTGATGTGTTTGTGGGAGGCAGTGAATACCATGTTTACCTACCTCACCATCTTAGTTCTTTCTCAAGAGAGAGTACTTCTTGATATTTATTGTTCTCTCCTTCCAGTGCTTCCCATGCAATGCAGCAGACTCCTGACTCTCACTCTTTCTCATGTTCTTTGCCTTGCTCTGGAGATATCAGACACTCTAAGGCCCCCCATATCCATAACCCCAGAAAAAGAAACAACAAGTTCTCTAAGAAATTCTCTCCAACACTATCCCTCAGTTTCTGAATTTGTCATAGACACTGTAGCCAATGCACTAAGGCAAGCTTTTACTA
>NW_006298037.1:216205-227400 GCF_000327345.1 Myotis davidii
TCTCCTAAGCACAAACCTTACACATTGGTCTGGGGAGAATGTAATTTTTCCTTCCACAACTGCTGCATGTCCCTCTGAGTGAAACAGAAAAATCGTTGCCCTCTCTGCCATCAAGACTGGGTGGTCCAAAGAATCAGCAAATGAGAGTGGTGAAAGGGCTTCTTAGTGCATTTGTCCAGAGCCCTGGTGAATCGCCTTATCAAGTGTCCTACAATGGCCAGGACACTCCAGAGGACTAAGTCTTCATATAAGAGAAGATGGATTTCTGGTCCTTGAGGACTCATCAAAGGCATTGGGTTAGCATTTTGTGTTTTATTTTCAGAAATTTTCTATAATTAAGAAGATAATTTATTAAAGATGGTCTTTCCTATCTCTGTGGTATGTGTCACACTGCTCAGAATTGCTATAAAGGAGGAGAGAACTACAAATCGAATGACCTTTATCATTTACTTATTAATATCTAAGGGGCTGTGGAAGCAGTCCTATTCTGAAGAGAACTTTTTGCATGTTTAAGGTTGATCAGTTAAAAAAAGACAATGTTATAGTAACAAATAAAATGCAGTTTAAAACCCAACTCTTATCCTTAATTTGTTCTTGATACTTATTTTAGACAGGAAAGGGGGTGATTCATTAAATACTTATTTGATAGGACAATTTTAAGTTTGGGCCAGAGAGTAGGGTAAATAAGATTTCATCTTTGGGCATATGGGATTTTGCTTGTCTTTTAGGTTGTTGTCCTCTATCGTTGACTCATCCAAAAAAACCTAGATCTGCACACCTCACTGTTTAGTCATTCAGTGGGAATGAACAGAGGTATTTTCAAGTTTTAATCAGATTGTGGTATAATTTAACCATGTTTCAAGTAGACTGTTAATAATGTTTACCACTATAAACATTATTAACAGTCCACCTGCTTGGATCAAAAAAAGTTTATTTTATTACACAATGTTTTAATAAACAGTTTATTCTGTTTACTTAAAAAAAGCAAAACACAAAACAAAAACAAAACAAGCCCCACATAAAAGAACAAGAAAATTATCCAGAAGAAGAGCTAAATGAAAAGGAGATAAGAAAGTTATCAGAGATTGAATACAGAACAATGATCACAAGGATACTCAACAACAGGAGGAAAGATATAGAAACTATGAAAAAGGGCCAATTGGAAATGAAGAATGATATAGCACTAATAAAGAATAGATTGGAAGAAATACACAACAGATTAGGGGAAACTGAGGATCGGATCCGTGATTTAGAAAACAGGGTAGAAAAAAAAATCACTCAATCAGAGAACAAAAAAGAAAAAAAATTATAAAACAGGAGGACAACTTAAGGGAGCTGTGAAACAACATGAAACCTAACAATATTTGCATCATAGAAGTACCAGAATGTGAATAAAGTGAGCAAGGGATAGAGAACTTTTTTGAAGAAATAATGGCAGAAAACTCCCTTAACTGGTAAAGAAAAATGTCATGCAATTTCAGGAGGCACGCAGAGTCCCAAGAAAGAAGAAACCAAACAGGCTCACACAGAGACACATCATACTTAAAATGCCAAAATTAAAGACAAAGAGAGAATCATAAAAGCAGCAAGAGAAAAGCAATTGGTTACATACAAAGGAGCTCCCATAAGGCTGTAAGCTGAGTTTTGATCAGAAACTCTACGGGCCAGGTATAAATGGCATGGAGAATTCAAGGAAATGAAAAACAAGAATCTGAAACCAAAAGTACTATATTCAGCAAGGCTATCATTCAAAAATAGATAGTGAAATAGAGCTTTCCAGACAGAACATGGCTAAAGGAGTTTAAAACCACCAAAACCAGCACTGCAAGAAATGCTAAAGGGACTGCTATAATTAGAAGAAATAGATAGAGAAACATAGGTATAAAAAATTAAAATGGCAATAAATAAGTACCTATCAATAATATCATTAAATGTAAATGGGTTAAATGCTCCAATCAAGAGACATAGAATAGCTGAATGGATACAAAAACATGACCCAAATATATACTGTCTACAAGAGACCCACTTTAGGACAAATGACTCACACAGGGTGAGAGTAAATGGATGGAAAAAATTTTCCATGAAAATAGAAAAGAAAAATTGCTGGGGTAGTAATAGTCACACTTTACAAAACATACTTCAAAATGAAGGCCATCACAAGAGACAGTAAAGGTCACTACATAATACTAAAGAGATTGATCTAACAAGATAACAAGAGGATATAACCCTGGTAAATATATATACATGCAATATAGGAGCACCTAAATATAAAACAAAACAAAACAAACAAACAAAGAAACAAACAAACAAAAACTTCTGGAGGACTTTAAGGGTGAGATCCACAACAATACAATCATAGTAGGGGACTTTGACATCCTACTGACTTCACTGGATAGATCTTCCAGACCAAAAAATCAACAAGGAAAAAGTCACTCTAAATGACAAACTGGGTTAGATAGATTTAATTGACATTTACATACTATTTCACCCCCAAAAGCTGCAGAATATACATTCTTCTCAAAGTGCACATGGGTCACTCTCAAAGATTGACCACATGTTAGGGCACAAAACAAGTCTCTACAAGTTCAAGAAGATTAAAATAATAACAAGTATTTTCTCAGATCACAATGGTGTGAAATTAGAAATAAACTACAGTAAAACACTCAAAAACATTCAAACACATGGAGGCTAAATAGCATGTTATTAAGCAATGAATGGGATACCAATGAGATCAAAAAAGAAATTAAAAAAAACAACTTCCTGGAAACAAATGAAAAGGAACACACAATAAACCAAAA
The DNA here is from genome assembly GCF_000327345.1 of Myotis davidii. Classification (NCBI taxonomy): domain Eukaryota; kingdom Metazoa; phylum Chordata; class Mammalia; order Chiroptera; family Vespertilionidae; genus Myotis; species Myotis davidii. Next base: position 219,004 of record NW_006298037.1, read on the forward strand.
AGTATGGAACACAGCAAAATAATCCTGAGAAGGAAGCACATAGCACTACAAGACTACCTAAAAAAACAAGAAAAAAATTTAATAAACTATATAACCATACAACTTAAAAAATTGGAAAGAAAACAAGAAAAGCTCAGAGTACATAGGAGAAAATAAATAATAATGGTCAGATCACTTCAGAGGGAAGATGGTGACCGGAGGGAAAGTACGGAGGGAGAGACTGTGAGAGAGCGAGGGAGCGATAGAGGAGTGTATGGATGTGGTGTGTGTGTGTGTGTGTGTGTGAAATTGTGTGTGTGTGTGTTGGTGTTTGGGTGTGTGTGTGTGTGTGTGTGAGCTAGGGACAGTTAGATTCTGCAGGTCTTCCAAGGGGCTTCCAAACCTGGCAGTCTTAGACGGTGGAGCTCCGCTCCCAGTGGGACACTCCTGGGCGGCCAGCACGGGCACAGAGACCATGCCATCTAGAGAAACAGAGCTGCTTGAGACTAGGATCCTGGCCTCAGCACCACCCAATCTGGTCTCAGACACAAACTAGGACACTGCAGCCAATGGGGACAGAGACCTGCAACCACAGCTACAGACCCACAGACACCAAAAATCCAGATATCCCAGTGGCAGATTTATTGCATTTTAAATGTCGCTTTAGCTTTCCACAACCCATTACTGACAGTGTCAGAAATAGAGACCTGAATATCTTAGGGGTTCCAATGATTATACAATGCATACAAATTTGTAACCAGAAAGTTATTTCACAAGGTAAGAAACATCCGCTTTCAAATGAGAAGCTTCTAGTTACACATAATTGATTAAGGTTTTCATGTGTGGGATGAACAACTCCAATTTCAATTATATGTGAAATTTAATCATCCTCCTTCTTTTCCAGTATACTAAAGTTATCTTATGTATGTTATATATATGTTATATATAAATGTGGGTACTTGAAAATATTTATGTGTAACTAGAGGCCTGGTGCACGAATTTGTGCACCAGTGAGGTACCTCAGTCTGGCCTGTGGGATCGGGCCAAAACCAGATCTCCAACGTCCCCCGAGGGGTCCCGGATTGCAAGAGGGCACAGGCCAGGCTGAGGAACCCCACTGGTGCATGATTGGGGCTGAGGAGGGATGTAGGAGGTTGGACCGCTGGGGAGGGACCACGGGAAGGCTCTAGGGCATGTCCGGCCTGTTTGGCTCATCTCCAAGGCATGTCCAGCCCATCTAGCTCATTCCCTATTGATCTGCCAGACCCCAGCAGCAAGCTAACCTACCAGCCGGAACATCTGCCCCCTGGAGGTCAGTGCACCTCATAGCGAGCTGTTGAGTTTCCTTAGCATATCATTAGCATATTACGCTTTGATTGGTTGAATGGATGACTGGATGACCTGACACTTGGCATATTAGGCTTTTATTATATAGGATTGGTCTTTAATCCTAACATCAGTGCCTCGCTGAAGCCTCTCATTTGAAAGCGAATGTTTCTTACCTTGTGAAATACCTTTCGGGTTACAAATTTGTATGCATTGTATAATCATTGGAACCCCTAAGATATTCAGGTCTCTATTTCTGACACTGTCAGTAATGGGTTGTGGAAAGCTAAAGCGAAATTTAAAATGCAATAGACTTCAGATAGAAAGTTAAAATTCCACTGGGAAATCCAGAGTTAGCTGGCCTTTATGCCCTTACAGGATCCTACATCATATTACCACAGAAATTAAAATATTATAGCATTTTAGAGCTGGGTGAAATTTTGAGATAATCTAGTCCAGCACTCTAATTTTTCAAATGAATAAACTGACACCCAAAAGAAAGAAGCTAACTCAGGTCGTATGCTTGTCAATAGGCAAAGACAGGATTAGACTCCCAGACATTAGTCTCTCACTCAAGGGGTCTTTCCCCCTCTGTCATGCAAAGATAGGAATTAAGTTACTCAGAACAGCTAAAAATTAACATCAGAGATGTGGTTAAATTACATAATTAATTTCAACACCCTTATTGCCCTGATAAAGTAAAAAAAAAAAGCACACAGGAAAAAAAATGAATAATAGGTTTGTTATAGCCACTAGTACTTGTTTCTGTATAAAAGTGTTTCTTTAAATTTGTGACCCAAGATATAATCCAGAAGCACAGCATGTTTCATTTCACACTGTCATGTGACATAAAACTACTTAATATAACCTGACTCAGAGTGACATTTCTATTGCACTGCATCTCAGTAGAAAGAAATAACACTTTCTTTCACTGGTAGGTAATTATCTCTACCAGTTGATATTGTTTCACTATTTGAAGGTAGAAATGGAAAGCAGGTGTGTTCTTTAGAGTGTATCCTGTAAAGAGATACTAGGATAAGGAATTTGTGGGAAGTCTGTTTGATAGGGTCATAGGAGTTTGGGCACCATGAGTGAAAGAAAATATTTTGCTTAACAAAAGACTTATGTTTTGCATCGAGAAGAAGTTGATTGGAAGGCAAAGTACAAAATGTATTTTGGAAGCAAAGTTAAAGTGGGATAATGATTACAAGCTAAGAGGTGCTTGTTTGAAGTAAAGGGCAAATATCTAAGCATTATTTATATTAACAAGAAAGGAACCTGGACATAGAAAGATGAATGGTTTGATGGAGAAAAAAACTCATAACATTAATAGCACACACTTATATTTTGAGCATGAATCTCAGAACTTTGTGTTTTTATGTTTCATTTCTTATAACTACCCTATAAAGCAGTTATGATTATACTCATTGGGGAAGCTGAAGCCTGAGAGGTAATAGTTTGCTAGGACTCCTATAACAAAGTACCACAAACTGAGAGGTTTTAACAGCAGAAATTAATGGACTCATAGTTCTGTAATTTAGAAATCTGAGATCATGGTTTTAGCAAGGGTTTTGTTTTTTGTGTGTGTGTGTTTTTTTTTTAGGGCTGAGGTAAGAATCTGTTCCAGGCCTTTCTCCTTAGCTTACAGGTATATGTATTTTTGCTACATCTGTTCATATCATCTTTATGTGATTATTTGCCTCTGTCCAAATTCTCACTTTTTATAAAGACACCAGTTATATTGAATTAGAGCCCACTGTAACTTTAACTTGACTATTGCTATAAAGATCCTCTCTTCAAATAAGGTCACACTCCAAGGTACTGGAAGTTAGGACCCAGACCCGGCACACTGCAGGACCCATCAATGTACCTCCTGGTGACCAGTCTTTGGTCATTATGGTATTACGACTACTGAGTTTTTATTATATAGATTCCCCAATTTTATTGAGGTACTAGGAGCCCAGTGCACGAATTCATGCACCTTGAAAGGAACTGTGGGCCGTGAGGCTGCAGTAGGCACAGGGGCAGGTCTCAGCCCATCCTCTGTGCCCCCACCGGGCCCCTCCCACCACAGCCCCCAGGTCCCTGTCTGCCGGCAACCCCACTCCTGCTGCTGCTCCCATGTGCTGATGGCACCAGCCCCACTAGCACCCACTGACGGTGTGGAGTGATTGGGGCCAGCAACAGCAGTGGGTGTGAGCAGGGCTGGCACTGTCAGTAGGTGCAAGCAGTGGCTGCTGCCCCAATTGCCCCTCAGGAGCAAGGGGAGGTGGAGAAACCCTGAGGGTTGATCAGGGCTGGCAGCCACCTCTCGCACCCGCTGATAGTGCCAAGTGATCAGGACCAGTGCCGGGTACTGGCAGCAGGTGTGAGTGGTGGTTCTGGCACCTGCTGCAGGTGCGAGTGGGGCCAGCAGGTGGCACCAGACAGGACCGCTGCGCACAGGAGTAAAGAATTTTCAGTAACCACCGGAGGCTCGCCTTGATGACAGTGACCAGTGCCCCGCCTTGGTCTGGCACCCCTCTCACCTGCTCCACCATCCTGCCATGGCCAATGCTCACAATGTTCTGCACACGCCCCCTGGTTGTCAGCGCATGTCATAGCAACTAATTGTTCGGTTGTTCGGTTGTTCTGGTTGTTCCACCATTCAGTCTATTTGCATATTAGCCTTTTATTATATAGAATAATTGACAAATGAAAAGTATATATACTTAAGGTATACAATATGATGTGTCGATATAGCTATACATTGTGAAATGGTTACCCCAATCAAATTAATTAACATGTCCATTACCTCACCTTTGTGTGTGTGTGGAAGGAGAATGGGAATAGATCTTAAATTAAAACTTCTCACCAACACACACACACACACACACACACACAATGGTAACTATGTAGAGGTGATGGATAAGTTATTTAGTTTGAGTGTGTTGATATTTTCACTATATATTTTCATATTCAAGTTGTATACTTGAATATATACCACTTTTGTATATCATCTGGCTGTTGGCTACTGGATACCCTTTTCTGGAAATTTTTCCTTATTCTGGATATGTGAGTCTGGATCTGCAAAAATTCAGGACAATTGCCCACAAAATGATCCTGTACAAAAAGTTGTATCACTTCACAAAAATTATTGGAAAGAGGAAAAATAGCAGGAAATGCTAAAGCAGTACAATCAGATTATCCAGTTGTTCCAGTACATTTATTGAAAATACTATAACTTGCTAATATTTTTGCCAATATATTTCCTAGGGAAAGGGAAACAAAAGAAAAAATAAACAATTGGGACTACATCAAACTAAAAAGCTTCTGCACAGCAAAATAAATCATCAACAAAATGCAAAAGGAACTCACTATATGGGAGAACATATTCACCAATGATACATCTGAAAGGGGGTTGATATCCAAAATATATTAAATACTCAGGCAACTCAACACCAGGAAGGCAAACAATCCAATTTAAAAATGGGCAAAGGACCTAAAAGGACACTTCTCTGGAGAGGCCAAGAGATATGTGAAAAAATGCCTAAAATCACTAATTAGCAGAGAGATATAAATTAAAGCCACAATGAGATGTCACCTCACACCTGCCAGAATGGCTGCCATCAGTAAATCAACAAACAAGTGCTGGTCAGGATGTGGAGAAAAGAGAACCCTGATGCACTGTTGCAGACTGGTGCAGCCATTGTGGAAATCAATACAGAGTTTCCTCAAAACATTACAAATGGAATTGTCATTTGACCCAGTGATACCACTTCAGGGAATATATCCTAAAATTTTTGAAACTCCAGTTCAAAATAATATATGTACCCCTATGTTCATAGCAATGTAATTTACAATAGCCAAGATTTGGAAACAGCCAAGATACCCATCAGTAGATAAGTGGATATAAAAGCTGTGGTACAGTTACACAATAGAATGCTATATGATCATAAAAAGGGAAGAAAATATTGTCCTTTGTGACAACACAGATGGACCTGGAGATATTATGTTAAGCAAAATAAGCCAGTCAGAGAAAGGCAAATGCCATGTAATATCACACATATATGGAATCTAATGAACAAAATAAATTGAGAACAAAATAGAACCAGAGGCATGGATACATGTAACAAACTGACAGCTGTCAAAGGCAAGGGGGGGAGAGGGTCTGTATATAAAAAGGTGAAGGGATTATTCAAACAATATATATGCATAACCTATAAACACAGACAATGCTGTGGTGATGGCCAGAGGGAACGGGGCGGGAGCTGAATGGAGGTGGGCAAAAGGGGGGTTGAATGGGGACTTCTATAATAGTGTCAACAATAAAAATAAAGTTAAAAAAGAATAACAATAAAGTCATGTATGAAAAAAGTGTGTCTATGGAGGGACAGGGATTCTTGGGTGTTGATTATGATAGCTAGGGTTGGAGAGGTAGTGAGGGTGAAAAGGTGATGGGGAACTACTGCCAAATTCTAAGCAGTGGAAAAACTCTGCTACTCTTGCGCTGTAGGGGATGGATTAGAAAAGGGACACATTTAAAGGGCAGAAGATGGGTAGAGTGTTGTAAGAGTACTTATACTCCGGGTTAGAGTCGATGGTAGTTTCAATTGGAGCAGGGGTCAGAAAACTACAGCCTACAGGCTAAATATGGCACACCACCTGTTTTTATAAATAAAGTTTTATTGCAAAAGAGGTAGGCCCATTCATTTATGTACTGTCAATGGCTGTTTTAGTGCTACAATGGCAGAATTGAGTAGTTACTGAACAATGACTGGGAATGAAGAGAAGTGGATGATTCTAGATTATATCATAAATGAACTTTGTAATCTTGTGTTAATTTTTTTAGTTCTTATTTATTTATTAAAATGTTCAAATATAAATTAAAATAGAAAATAGAATAATGAATACTCATCATCTAAATTTAACAATCTATATATATATATATATAAAAGCCAAGTTACCAGAATGACAGAAGAACAGAACGTCAGAATGACCAGTCACTATGACCTGCAATGTGGTGGCCAACCAGCCCAATCGGGGCCCCTCCCCCCACCGACCCCACCCCTGATCACCCCCCCAACCCCGATCAGGGGTGGGGTCGGGTGGCTGACCTCTTGTGGTCCCTCTCCCCGCTGGCCTGGCCCAATTTGTCCCCATCGCTGGCCAGCTGGACCTGACCCATACACGAATTCATGCACTGGGACTCTAGTTGTTAATATTTTGTAATACATGCATCATCTGTTTTTCCTTGTGGCAATATAACAGTATTTAAGCCATAAATACATCCATAACAATCTCTTAAAAATTTACTTTATACATCTAATAGAAGTAGTTCCCTAATATCATTTAATAACCATCATTTTAAAATTTTCTTAGTTTTGCAAATGCTTTTTTAGCTTATTTATTCAAACCAGATTAAGAATCTAATTTAATAAGCAGAATAACCTTTAGAGAGCTCTTATTGATCTTTTTATATGGGAGTCATGATGCAAATAGTTTTCAAGTATTATTTCCTTGAAAAGTCATATAAGCTCTGAGAAATATATATTATTACCTTTTCAATTTTACAGACATAAATATCAGCACTCAGAGAAGTTACTTTCCCCAAATTATATAGCAAGAAAATAGCAGACCCTGAACTTAGACCCAGGAATTTCATCTTCTAAGTGCTATGTTATACTTTACATTTTATGATTTAAAGAACTTGTTGCCTAATCATGAGTGGTAGAGGACAGAGTAGAGGTCAAGAATGAAGCCTACAGTTTTGGATTTGAGAACTGGGGACCATTCACTGAAATAAATTTTTTTCCCCCATTGACCACCCCCTGGCCTCCTCTACCATGCGGCACATGCCCTCACGCCCCCATCCCTGTGTCTTGTGTCCATTGGTTATGCTTATATGCATGCAAGTCCTTCGGTTGATCTCTTACTCCCCCCAACCCTCCCCTGCCTTCCCACTGTAGTTTGACAGTTTGTTTGCTGCTTCTTTGCCTCTGTATCTATTTTTGTTCATCAGTTTACAATGTTCTTTATATTCCACAAATGAGTGAGTTCATGTGATATTTATCTCTGTCTGACTGGTTTATTTCACTTATAGTTCCATTTTTAATTTTTTGAGAAAATGCCATACTGTTTTCCACAGTGGCTGCACCAGTCTGCATTCCCACCAGCCGTGAAGCAGGGTTCCTTTTTCTCCACATCCTCTCCAGCACACTGGTTCCATTTGCTTAGATGGGGAATTCTGGAGGAAGAAAATCAAGAGACAGAGTGACCAGAGTGTAAAGCATGAGACAAAGATTGATAAGAGAGATCAGAGAGTTAAGCAGCAGCAGTAAGAAGTTTAGATATTATTGTAAAGTAAATGGGAAAATACTGAGTTATTTTAAGAAAGGGAATGACATGATCTGATTTGTTTTCACAAATTCACCCTGGCTTTTCTATTGAAAATGGATAAATTAGAGGAGGCAGTAGAGGCAGAGAGACTATTTAGAAAATGATTGCATTATTCTGAGTAAAGACAAGGGCCTGCACTAGAGAAGTAGCAGAGGCGATGGAAAGGATGAAACAGTTATAAGAGATGTTGAGGTATTATAAACTTTTGGAAGGTACCATGGAAGGGGGCTGTGGCAGTTTATCAAAATGACCTCAATTCTGTTAGACTCCTGCCATTGATAAGTAGAGTGTATATCTCCTGCCCTTAAATTTAGGTGGGTTTATGGCTGCTTTGACCTGTAGAGTCTGACAGAAGTGATATGGTGTAACTTCCGAGGCTCGGTCATAAAAGGTGAAATCACTATATCTTGTTCTCAAGAACACTTGCTTTTGCAACTCTGAGCCACCATGAAGGGTGGCAAACTACCTTGAGACTGCTATTTTCTTTTCTTTGCTTGTTTTCTTTTTAAAAAATTATTTATTGTTTAAAGTATTATATATAGTATTACATATGTCTCTTTTTACCCCATTGACCTCTCCCTGGCTACCCCCATCCCCTCGCACATGCCCTCACCCCCCTAGTGCCTGTGTCCATTGATTATGCTTTTATGTGTGCATACAAGTCCTTTGGTTGATCTCTTACTTTCCCCGCCCACCCTCCCCTACCTTCCCTCT
>NW_006298037.1:227918-229131 GCF_000327345.1 Myotis davidii
GGTTAGGCCCTTAGCAGATATAACATTGGCAAATATATTCTCCCATGCAGTGGGCTTCTTGTTGTTTTGTTGATAGTTTCTTTTGCTGTGCCAAAGTTTTTTATTTTGTTGTAATCCCATTTGTTTATTTTCTCCTTAGTTTCCATTGCCCTAGGAGGTGTATTGGTAAAGATATTGCTACAACATATGTCTTCCATTTTGCTGCCTATGGCTTCTTCTAAGATTTTTATGGTTTCCCGCCTTATGTTTATGTCCTTTATCCATTTGGAGTTTATTTATGTGTATGTTGTAAGTTGGTGGTCTAGTTTCATTTTTTTGCATGTATCTGTCCAATTTTCCCAACATCATTATTGAAGAGACAGTCTTGACTCCATTGTATGCTTTTGACACTTTTGTCAAATATTAATTGAGAATAATGGTTTGGGTTGATTTCTGGGCTCTCTGTTCGGTTCCATTGGTTTGTATGTCTGTTCTTGTGCCAGTACCAGACAGTTTTGAGAACAGTGGCTTTGTAGTATAGCTTGATATCTGGTATTGTGATCTCTCCAACCCTTTTCTCCTTACTCAAGATTCCTGCAGCTATTCAGAGTCTTTTTTTGTTCCATATGAATTTTTGGAGAGTTTTTTCTAGGTCTGTGAAATACACTGTTGGTATTTTAATGGGGATTTCATTGAATCTATAGATTGTTTTGGCTAGTATGAACATTTTAATGATGTTGATTCTACCAATCCATGAACATGGTATTTTCTTCCATTTGTTTATGTCTTCCTCTCTCTTTTTTCTTTTTTTTCCTTTTTTTTAAAATAAAAAATCATTTCTGAAGCCTTTATTTACAAAAGTTTTAAAAACAAATAATACCTTCTGTTTTGCAAATAATATTTCATTTAAAAAGAACCTCCCAGTTACAGCACTGTAATATCAGGAATAAAGAAATGTACAAGGAAAACAAACTAATGAGGCTAACATTTGGAGATTTGCTAATGTTACTGATTGAAGTGTAGATAACATACACATTACATTGTAGTCCATCATTCTGAGTAGAGTTAATGATTACCAAAATGTCTTCCTACACATGCTCTTGCGTAGTCACATATTCTTCATGGCTAAATATTTCACAGTCTCTTTTGTCAACATATAAAAAATAGATTGCAAAGATATACAAACAAAAAATAAATATTATACTCCTAAGGTAATTTTATTAGCTATATATTA
>NW_006298037.1:229428-230383 GCF_000327345.1 Myotis davidii
TTCTTTGTAACAACTATGAAAGCATGATGTTTTTGTCTAATTTAATCTGATACAAAGTATACTGAAAGGTTTATTATCTTTGAACTTTAATGAATTTGATTTTTGGAATCAACAAATCAAGAGCTCCTAAGTATGGGTATAAAATTTAAAAAATTAAAATAAGGTGAATAGTGATGGAAAAGCAGATCAAGGGAATTGTACCATCATAAAACAACTGCAGCATCAACATCTTAGAGACCAGTTTCCTAGCAGACAATAAACGTCCAATAACAAACAAGTGATTTTTCCAGAAGGGTGTAAAGCTGGTTTGAAAGGTTCTTCAGGCAGAGTGAGCTACACAAACACCACTCAGAAACTGACAGACACTAGATGTGCTTGGAAGATTAAACACTTTTACTGAAATGGTAATTACTAAGATCTCGCCCAGCAAGGGTGAAGGGGAGCCTGAGCTGCGATGCTCCTAGCTGTGCCATTGCATTGTCCTGTAACTCTTTTCTCAGTGTCCTGTAGTTTTCTGAGTACAGGTCTTTAACTCCTTAGTTAAGTTTATTCATATGTATCTTAATTATTTTTTGCAATTGTAAATGGGATTGTTTTTTAAATTTCTCTTTCTGTATGTTCACTATTGGTGTATAAAAAAGCCATAGATTTCTTGGCATTAATTTTTACCCTGCTACATTGCTGAATTCATTTATTAAGTCTAATAATTTTTGAATGGAGTCTTTAGAGTTTTTAATGTATACTATCATGTCATCTGCGAATAATGACAGTTTTACTTCTCCTTTTCCAATTTGGATACCTTTTATTTCTTCTTCTTCTCTGATGGCTATGGCTAGCACTTCCAATACTATGTTGAACAGGAGTGGTGACAGTGGGAATCCCTGTTTTGCTCCTGTTCTTAGGGGAAATGGTTTTAGTATTTGCCCATTGAGTATGATGTTGGCTGTCGGTTTCT
>NW_006298037.1:231501-236335 GCF_000327345.1 Myotis davidii
CCTTCTACTTTGCTCTTCTTTCTCAGGATCACTGCACCTATTTGGGGTCTTTTTTTATTCCAGATGAATTTTTGGAGAGTTCGTTCTACGTCTGTGAAATGTGCCATTGGTATTTTAATAGGGAGTGCGTTGAATTTATATATTGCTTTGGGAAGTATGGACATTTTAATGATGTTGATTCTACCAATCCATAAACATGGAATGTTCTTCCATCTGTTTATATCTTCCTCTATCTATTTTTTCAATGTCCTATAGTTTTCTGAGTAGAGATCTTTTACCTCTTTTGTTAAGTTTATTCCTAGTTATCTTATTTAATTTTTTTTTTTGGTGTGATGGTAAATGGGATTGATTTTTTAGTCTCTCTTTCTGTAAGTTCATGATTAGTGTATAGAAATGCCATAGATTTCTTGGTGTTAATTTTGTATCCTGCTACATTGCTGCTTCATTTATTAAGTCTAATGGTTTTTTATGGAGCCTTTAGGGTTTTTTATGTACAATATCATGTTATCTGTGAATAAGGACAGTTTTACTTCTTCTTTTCCAATTTGGATGCCTTTTATTTCTTCTTCTTGTCTAATCGCAATGGCTAATACTTCCAGTACTATGTTGAACAGGAGTGGTGAGAGTGGGAATCCCTGTCTTCTTTCTGTTAGGTGAAATGGTTTTAATTTTTGCTCATTGAATATGATGTTGGCTGTAGGTGTGCCATATAACGCTTCTATTATGTTTAGGTATGATTCCTTTTTTCCCATTTTGCAGTGGGTTTTTATCAAGAAATGGTTTTGGATTTTGTCAAATGCTTTTTCTGCATCAATTGATATGACTATGTGATTTTTATCTCTCAGTTTGTTTATGTGATGTATCACGTTTATTGATTTGTGGCTATTGTACCGTCCTTGCATCCCCAGGATAAAATCCTACTTGGTCATGATGTATGATCTTTCTCGTGTGCTGCTGGATCTGATTTGCTAGAATTTTGTTGAGGATTTTGTCATCTATGTTCATGAGGGATATTGACTTGTAATTCTCTTTCATTGTGTTGTCTTTATCTGGTTTTGGGTTTAAGGTTCTGCTGGCTTCATAGAAATAGCTAGGAAGTGTTCCTTCCACCTGAATTTTTTGGAATAGTCTGAGGAGGATAATTTTTATTTCTTCTTTGAATGTTTAGTACAACTCCCCTGTGAAGCCATCTGGCACAGGTCTTTTGTTTGCTGGAAGTTTTTTTGATTACTGCTTCAATTTCCTCCATTGTTATTGGCCTACTCAGAGTTTTTTATTCTTCCTGATTGCGTTTTGGAAGGTTGTATTTTTCTAAGAAGATGTCCATTTCTTCTAGGTTGATCAGTTTGTTGGAAGAGTTGTTCATTTTTTTTTTTTTTACAAACTTTTGTATTTCTATGGGGTCTGTTTTTATTTTGCCTCTTTCATTTCTGATTTTGTTTATTTAGTTCCTCTTTGTTTGCTTCTTGGTGATCCTGGCTCATCAATTTTGTTTACCCTTTCAAAAAACACGCTCTTGTTTTCATTGATCTTTTGTATTTCTTTTTTTTTTTTTTTTTTGTCTCTATGTCATTTATTTCTGCTCTGACCTTTATTATCTCCTTTCTGTTGCTCACTCTTGTCTTTTCTTGTTGCTGTCTCTCTAATTATTTAAGTTGTAGAGTTTGATAATTCATTACCAGTTTTTCTTGGTTTTTTTTTTGAGGTAGACCTGTAATGCTATGAACTTCCCTCTTGGGACTGCTTTCACTGTGTCCCATAGATTTTGGGTTGTTGTGTTTTCATTGTCATTTGTTTCCATTATGTTTTTTATTTCTCTTTTGATCTTTTTGGTAACCCAATCATTATTTAATAACATGCTTTTTAGCCTCCAAATGTGTGAATTTTTTGGTCATTTCTATTGTAGTTAATTTATAATATTATGCCATTGTGATCTGAGATGATGCTTGATATGATTTTAATCTTCTTGAATTTGAAGAGACTTTGCCTATTTCCCAATAAGTGGTCTATCTTTGAAACATCCCATGTGCCCTTGAGAAGAATCTATATTCGGTATCTTAAGGGTGAAATGTTCTGAAGATGTCAATTAAGTCCATCTGATCTACTAAGTCAGTGGTCGGTAAACCGCAGCTTGTGAGCCACATGCAGCTCTTTGGCCCCTTGAGTGTGGCTCTTCCACAAAATACTACGTGCGGGTGCACATGTGCAGTACGATTGAAACTTTGTGGCCCATGTTCCAAGCCTGTTGAAACATCACCAAGAAAATAATTCTGATATTGACATTTTCTATTTCAAAACAACACTTTTAAATATGAGGGAAGCTAGTCTCAACAGGTTTCAGGAATTCAGAAAGAGCAAAGCGATGTTAGCCTTTGTTAAAAAAAAAACACCTCTCAATGCTACCGTAACAGAATTAAATTTTTCTCCCTTTAATATTGACATTGGCAACTTTGAAATGCAATTGCTGGATTTAAAAAACAAAGAACTGTGGAGCTCAAAATTTGAACGTCTTTGTGCAGATATAGAGATATTGGAGAAAAACCTTCCAGGGCTCTCAGCCCAGCTGGGCAGCTAAGAGGTGGTTTGGGATATTAAAAGCTTAGCTGGTGGTTCCCCTAGGCAGTGGTCAGCAAACTGGCTCATGAGCCTCATGCGGCTCTTTGGCCCCTTGAGTGTGGCTCTTCCACAAAATACCACGTGCGGGCACCCACATACAGTGCGATTGAAACTTCGTGGCCCATGAGCAGAAGTCGGTTTTCGGAAAGGAGATAGACAAAACAAGTATACAAGATGAGTGTGGATGGGAGACTTGGAAGGGGTCGACCTCAGAGAACGTACCTCAATCAGACTGAGGATGTTTTTAGCAAAGGCCAGCTTAGAAGTACCCTAATTAAGTTAATAACAATGTACCTAACTATATAGTATAAGTTTAAAAAATTTGGCTCTCAAAAGAAATTTCAATCGTTGTACTGTTGATATTTGGCTCTGTTGACTAATGAGTTTGCCAAGCACTACCCTAAGTCATTTAGGACTGCTGTTTCTTTGCTGATTTTTTGTCTAGAGAATTTATCCAGTGATGTCCATAGGGTATTAAATTCCCCTACTATGTTTGTATTGCTGTTAATCTCTCCCTTGTTATCTTCCAGAAGTTTTATTATATATTTGGGTGATCTCACATTGGGTGCATATATGTTTACCACAGTTATATCCTCTTGTTGTATTGATCCCTTTAGTATTATGATGAGGCTTTCCTTATCCCTTTTTATGGCCTTCACTTTGAGGTCTATTTTGTCAGATGTAAGTGTTGCAGTCCCAGATTTTTTTTTTTTCATTTCCATTTGCCTGAAAAATAGTTTTCCTTCTCTTCACTTTCAGTCTGTGTGAGTCTCTTGTTCTGAGGTGGGTTTCTTGTAGACAGCATATATATGGGTCATGTTTTCTTATTCATTCAGCCACTATATGTCTTTTGATTGGAGCATTTAGTCCATTTATGTTTAAGGTTATTATTGATAGGTACTTGTTTGTAGCCATTTCTATTCTTTATGCCTGTGTTCCTTCTTCCATTTCTATTTCTTCTTTTTACAACAGTGCCTTGCTGGCTTGGTAGTGATAAACTTCCTTAGTGTTTTGTTTGTTTATTTGTTTGTTTGTATTTTGTTTGTGTGTGTGTGTGTTTTTGCCTGTGAAGTTGCTGATTTCCCCTTCAATTTTGAATGAGAGTCTTGCTTTAGTATTCTTGGATTCAGTCTCTTGCTTTCCATCACTTTGCATACTTCATTCCATTCCCTTCTGGCCTGATGTGTTTCTGTTGAGAAATCATTTGATAACCTAATGGGAGATCCTTTGTAGGTAACTCTCAGTCTCTCTCTTACAGCCTTTAAGATTTTCTCTTTGTTATTAAAGTTTGCCATTGTAATTGCAACATGTCTTTGTGTGGGTCTTTTTGTGTTCATCTTGTTTGGGACTCTCTGTGCTTGTGTGACTTTTTTCTTCCCCAAATCAGGGGAGTTTTCTGTCATCATTTCTTCAAATAAGTTTTATAATCCTTGCTCCTCTTCCTTTCCTTATGGCACCCCTATGATATGTATGTTACTTCATTTCATGTTGTCCTAAAGCTCCCTTAGGCTCTCCTCCTGCTTTCTATTTTTTTTTTCTCCAATAGCTGTTCAGATTGGGTATGTTTCTCTGCCCCATCTTCTAATTCACTAATTCCATCCTCTGCCTCTTCAAGTCTACAGTTGAAGCCTTCCATAGTGTTTTTATTGTAGCTATATAATTTTTAATTTCCTCTTGATTCTTACATAAGTTGTTGATTTTCTCATCCATCCAGTTTATGAACTGTATGACCCTTACTCTGAATTCTTTTTCTGACATATTGCATGGCTGTATTTCATTTATTTCCTTTTCTGGTGATTCCTCCTTTTCTTTCCTTGGGTTTTTTTCTTCATCTCCCCACTTTTTATGTTCTCTTTCTGGCCCTTGGCACCCTAGGTGGGGTTTGAGATGTTGAAGCCCCTATCAGGGCACTGCTCCAGAAATTGTTAGACCAGAGGCTAGGTCTGCCTTGAGTCTCACGCCTTTGTTGTCTCTGCTCTGAGTTGTATCCCCTTCTCCCACTGATCTGGTCCCTCAGTTGTCTGCTTCAGATGCTCAGGGTGGTGGGAGTGTGTGCACAGTTCCTCTGGGGTGTGCCCCCCTGTGAGAACCAGAGCCCTCTGGCATGCAATTCACTCTGCAGCCCTGGCACCCATGGCAGGGTGGCATCATAGGCCCCTCTGACAGTTCACTTGCAGGGTGGTCCTGTGGCCCCTGGCTGGGCACACCAGCTTGCTTG